>NW_010134052.1:0-9992 GCF_000699245.1 Pterocles gutturalis | reverse complement strand
CAAACCATTCTATGATTCTATGACTTATAAGAGAGAGATTCTTTTACCAAGTCCTGTAGTGACAGGACAAGGTGCAAAGGTTCTAAATGGATAGAGGGGTAAGTTTAGACTGAACGTAAGGAACAAATTCTTTACAATGAGCGTGGTGAGGCACTGGAACAGGTTGCCCAGAGAAGCTGTGGGTGCCCCATCCCTGGAGGTGTTCAAGATCAGGTTGGATGGGGCTTTGAGCAACCTGGTCTAGTGGAGGGTGTCCCTGCCCATGACAGGGGGGTTGGGCTAGGTAATATTTAAAGGTCCCTTCCAACCCAAACCATTCTATGAAAAAAAATTAATAACAGAGGGAAATACAGTCTCTTCTGCAAAGACTCTTTGTCCATTGCCTCTTTATATTTGCACAGTAAAATCATGTTACCAGCATTTATGATGCATTTGTTGCTTGGATGATGAGCCGTAATTGCTCTGCTTCACTGAAAAGGTGTAAGCAGAATATAAGCTCCAGAACTGTCTTTCTGAGAGGGCTATGGAGGCCTTTTTTCAATTTTCTGTGCATTGGAGAAGTTCTCTTCAGGTGATCCTTCATCACCGAGGTAGTTCACAATGGGAAGAAAAAGGTAACTGCCACTATATTGTAATTTAAACACACTGAAGCATTTGGGGATCCTGAGGCTGCTTTAGTTAGCCTGTCTGTCTGGGTTCACCTTAGGTGTTAGAGTCTTTGGGCTCTGATTTTAGGAGGCAACCGATACCAGCACATCAGTTGATGTAGCCTTCTTCCTGGCCTGAAATATTTACTGTCTCTCAGGAATTTTCAGCAGTGCATTAGTTCTCCTCATATAAGAGGTGGGAATTTGAGCTTGCCTATCTTGGTCATCGGTAATCTTTCCAGGAGCTAGTACAGAGATGGATAGGATACCCAGACTCAGTAATATTTTTAATATCCAGTCCTTTTCTCAATTTTACTGTCTTTTTACTGACTTTTGTGGTACTTGATCAAGCTCTTCAGAAGTCCCTTGCTTCACATTACCCAAAGTCCAGAAAAGCTTAACGGAAACACCAGTACTTGGAGATAATGTGGTAACTGTATGTCTGTGCAATGTATGTCTGTTTTCTGATTTACAGTTGCATCAGAGACGCCTGAAATTAGAGTTTGTAGGAGCAGGGAGATTAAGATGGTAGATTGGCTTCTGAAAAGGGCTTCATTTTTTTGGTATTGTGTCATTTCTTCTACTTAACAGGCTGCCATTTACATGGTAGATAAACTTCTCCTGTTGTATTGCCTTTTCTCTCGCCCTTGCTTTCATGCTTTCTAAGGAGGTGTAGTACTATGTAAAAAATTTGTCCTGTGTTGACATTTCCCTTTTCTGCTGCTGTGAATCCCATACTGATCTAATTGACATAGTTTGCCCTTTTTCACATAGTTTATTCAGTCTCTCACGAACTCTCTTCTCTAATAGAAACTTCATTCAGCTTCATTTTCTTCCTTAAGATAAGCTGTCACCTGGTCAGGTCACTTAAGGCCTACAAACAATGTAAAAATAGTCTCTATTTTAAAGTTGTCTGCAAATCCATCCTGCTCAGAATACATGAAAACCTTTCCAGACTGTCTACAGAGAACTGAATCACGAGTAAGTCATAGATAGTCAGAGATATACTCTGCTTTATATACTATCAATAGAGCAGAGAGAAAAGAGGAGCAAGAATGCGCTCTACACCTTCTGAAATGGAAACTTTGTAGGTATAACTGACAGGGCACAAGCTTACCTGCAGTTAAACTGAAAGTGTCAAGAGCATGTCTCTGAAGATATCAGCCTGCCAAGAACTCTGATTCTTGGCAAATATTTTTTCTTTATTGTATAATTATCTGCTCTCAGGGAAAAAAAAAAAAATCAAGCATAGATTTGAAGTTTGAAGTTTTTTGAATAGGCTAAATTAGATGTGCTTTGCAAGCAGTTGGCTTCCAGTGAATATTCCTATTTCATTTCTCACAGGATTGCTTACTGGGACATATACAGACAGGTCTGTACTAAGATTCATAAGCTGACAAATAAAAGGTTTTGTTTTGTAGACATTTAATTGAAATGGTCCCATGGAATATCTTTAACCTGATGAATCTGAACAATGCAGTCTTTATTGTGATTACAGTCATCACTATTTTGGTGAATTTTTTTCTTTAGTAAATCACATGACAAATGGTACCTGCTGGAGAGGATGGAAGGTAATGACAGTTCCATAACCGAAGTTGTTCGCACAGTTTAAAAGCCATTTGCCGTCCAGCCGTTCCTAATACATGATTAGATCAATTTTCTATTAACCTGCAAAAGTATAGAATATAACCTTAGAATTAAAAGAATTAGCAAACAGAACAATGAGAAAATTATTAAGTACCTGCAATAACCACTACTACGAAGTACTCCTGTGGAGTTAGATCTTGTCACCTAGCACTAGGAGCCTTGGCCTAGATGTTGACCTCTAGCTTTGTTGTGTCTTCGTAACAGCACAAAGTTGTTATGCTACACATCTGCATCGAGCAAACCAGTCCTTCACTAATCTTGATGGCTGGGAATGGAAGGAAAGATGTCAGAAATCTTTCAAACCTGATTATGGAGAAGATGTTGCTTCAGAGATTGTTTTATCTTGACAACTGACAGATTCGCACAAGCCATTTTGATTCTTGCAGCTGGCTGGGGCTTGTTTACTTTAGGTTGTTTTCTGTTACAAGCAGAGGGTTTTGTAGTTAGCGTGCCTATTTTCTTCTCAGTTTAAAGGAAATTGTTCACATAGGTAGTTCTGATCCAGACAAAAAAAGTAGGAGCTGGTATACTAGAAGCTGATAGATACACTAGTACACCTTCACTTCCCCAGTGTATTGCTATTTTTCTCTTTCTAGGTATCCGTTTCCATCCAGTGTTATTTTTGCTATTAATTGTTTCTACGATTTTTCTTTGCATTCTTTTTTGATGTATTTCTCTTTTTTGTTTTATGGAGTTTTCTCTGTGTTTTAAAAATTGTCAGAGTTTCTGATCTTGTTTTGCACACTAAAGACTAATAAGACAGGAAAAAATGGTTATTGTATGCATGCTAGCCAGTTTGGACTATGTGTCACTGAAATTCTCCTTCGGTCTGTTCATTACCGGATGAATTCTTGGCTGTACATTTAAAATAGTTTTTGATAATTGCATGTTTTAAATTTTTCTTAATTTGCTGGGCATAAGAAGAATGTTTGTTGTCAGCTGCATTTGAGTGGTAGATAGGCTTTCTGCAGTAAACACTGCATAATGTCTGTGCTAGATCTTTATGAATCTGCTAATTCTGTATTGCAATGTTTCTTGCTCTATCACTGATTGAGGGTGAAAAACAGTCATGTTATCCGTGTCTGTCCTGAGTCTTTAGCTCCGCCTATAGGAGTACAGGATTCATTAAAGCAGGGGTGGTATATTTCAGTAATGCACTTCCAGGATGGAGCACAAGTGGAATGTTATGCAAGGATGTAAATACAATGCAGTGCTGTATTGTCATACTAAATTTATACAAATGTTTGATTATGTGCAACAGTAGCACCCAAGTTTCTCCCATTTGAAGCACTTTATAAAACTGTTTGTGAACACTTGGTTATGATAGAAAGAGAAAATTTATATGAAAGAAGTCGGTGAAAGTAACGTGTGCCATTGAGCATCATTATAAAATGATTAAAGGAATATCCAGAGGTTTTTGTGTGTTACATGTAGCTATACTTGAGCATTTATTGTGGCTTTGCATGTTAATTAATGATAAATTTTATCTGAGACAGAACCTGCTTCAAGTGCAAAATAAAATATGACTTATGTTCATCTGCATAATATCTATGCTAGAATTTACAATCATGTTGATTCTGAACTTTTCCCATTTACCAAAGATATGAGCATTTTTCTGCTCTACTTGTCTGCCATCAGGAACTCTTTGAATGTCTTTTATCTTGCTAAAATCACAAAACATGCCTCTAAGCTTTGTTCAACAGATATTTTGAGGGAAGTAACTTTACTTACATCTTTATGGGAATCCAGTCCTCTCCCTGTTTTGGAAACATTACCTTCGTTCTTAAAGTGCATATGTAGTTTCTCTTTAGACATCATTTACAAATAAAGTTTTTTATCCTTTTGGTATATTATCAAAGTATTCCATTTAATACCTAGCATTTTTGTGGGCTAATTTTAATATATACAGGCCATCCTTTTATCCTTGTTCTAAAATAAAAATACTGGAGAGTTGAAGATTTGTAATTTGGTATTGTGATAATAACATTCCAGTGACCAGACTATGTTAATTCACAGGCTATATGTTGAGTCAGTCAACTGTAGATGTCCTGTCCACAGCACTAGATGATGCTTCCAGTCTACAAGAGTGTTATGCAGCATACATGCACTGATAACCTTTGTGCTCCAATTTAGCTGTGACATTTAGTAAGTTCCAGTTGATCGCATTTTGCTATTTTTCTCTTCTGCTGTCTTCCCCAAAAAATATTTTAGGTAGAAGAGCTGATGATGGCCATGGAGAAGGTTAAGCAGGAGCTGGAGTCAATGAAAGCAAAATTGTCGTCTACACAACAGTCTTTGGCTGAGAAGGAAAGCCATTTGACCAACCTACGAGCTGAAAGACGGAAACATTTGGAGGAGGTCCTGGAGATGAAGTAAGTGTTTATTTCCATTATTTGTAGGTATGTTTTTTTGATATCTCTGAATTCTCCTCCGATCCCTGGTGTTGTAAAGACAACTACTGTACCAATATGTCTCTGCAGATAGCAGCTATCTGTGTAGTCAATCAAGCCTTCAGAAGTGACTTCTGACCAGGGATTACCTACATTACTTTCACAATTCCTTTAGAGCTCATAAATGTTTCTTCCTCGTGATCATTTGGAAGTAGACTATTAGTATCTGCACAGTAGCATCTTCAAAGATTCTAAAAAATCGTTGGGACTCAATGATTTTGTGTGTCTTGTGAATGTGCCATCTTGCTTTAAATGGCCTCAAATTGCACCAGGGGAGGTTTAGGCTGGATATTAGAAAAAATTTCTTCACTGAAAGAGTGATCAGGCATTAGAACAGGCTGCCCAGGGAAGTGGTGGATTCACCATCCTTGGAGGCGTTCAAGAAACATGTAGATGTGGTGCTTAGGGACATGGTTTAGTGAGTTAGGTGGTCTTGGGTTGGCAGTTGGACTTGATGATCCTTGAGGTCTTTTCCAACCTTAATGATTCTATGATTCTGTAAGTAGCCTGTAATCTACTTTTAGATAAGACAAAAGTCAATGTAGCAAATGACAAAAAGGAAAGAGGGAAGAAGTAAACATAATATCACGCAGTTATAATGGTAAAATCAGACTGCAGTTGTCTGGTCTGCTAAAGTATTTTTCAAACTCATGTGGATGATTCATTAGCACTGGAACAGAGTTTGAAATCTTCTATCAATAAGACTTCTCTTGTCATCTTTACATAAGGAGGCCTGAGTAAAACCAAGCTTTGAGGAGGTGGGGAAAAGTGAGGAATTAGACTTCTAAGGCTTAAATACTTCCTAGTTTCTGACTGTGCATTATAGATAAATACTTATCCTTAGTTTAGGGAGACATGAATCCATTTAGTGCAGTGATGGATAGTGCTGCCAGCAGTTCATTAGAAACACTTTCAGTTGTTTAGCCAGCCCTGAAGAGAAGGAACATTTTTATTGGCAGGACCAGCAGTGGTTCCTACACTGTGGGTTTCTGAGCCATTATTTATTTATTTAACTTTTCTACGCTAGGCTCTTTCCTTTTTTTTTTTTTTTTTTAAATGAAAGGATAGAAAAACAGCTGTTATAAAATGGAAAGAGAGGTGGCTTAGATCTTGAAACTCTTAACTTAGGAGTGCTATATAAAGTGGGCCAAGCCTCCCCAGCTTCATATTCAGCTACAGCAGTCTGATCTAGACCCTGGCATAAGGATGTTGGAAGACTCCAGTACTTAAAAGCCACATTTTTTATTTTTAATAAAAAATTTTATTGAGCTATAAATTTACTGGCTTGAGAGTTGGTGTATTGGGGGATGGGAAGAATAGCTCTTAAGGTGATGTGGGAATCCAAAGCAACTGGAGATATATCCCATATCCAATCACTTGGCAGTACTTTCTTCTGCCAAACTTCTCTGCCAAACCTTCTCATTAAAATGTACACGCAGTGTACAGTATATCCTGAAATGTATTTGGAATTGTATAGCTCTAGAGCCTTTAATATAACGACTCCCTTCTTTTAAATGATGACCTCTCTTAGCTGAGTAAGTTATTGTTGGAAAGTTGTTGTACTGAAATGTAGTATCAGGAACTGCATGAACTGGTAGATCCATTGTACCTCAGAAGGAAGAAGAATGCTGGAGAGAATGGTAATGCTGTCAGCACATGAAGAGAAAGATGGAAAAAAGCATTACGTTTGTATGGTTAACTAGCTGAGCATGTTTTAGTCATAGCTGGTCTGTCCTAAAGTTCTGTAAAGCTGCCAAAGGCATCCAAACTTCAAAAACTCACCCTCACCATGAAGCACTTTTGCAAACAAATCTCCGCTGAGGACTCCCAGTCACTTAAATGTCTTATATACAGAAACTCCAGTATAGTCTTTGTTGTCTTACTTTCCCAGCCTATGTCTTTTACGAAAAGCACTCTTCTCGTCTGTTTGCTAGTTTTGCAAAAAGTTTCTGATGTTGTTAAAGTGTTTCCTACTATTTCAACTCAAAAATAACAGTAATTTAACGAGTGCTCAGTTTTGTGAAGCAGTTAGCTGGTTTTGGTATCCTTAATGGGAAACAATAGCTGTTGTGCAGATAGTGTTCAAAGACAGACTAAAGCAAAGTTTTAGGGCGTACTTCACTGGGAAAAGTTTGAGGTGCTCAAAAGCAGCATTGATTAAATTAAGATTTCATAGAGGTATAAGTTTAACAGCCTGGGTCCTGCAGTCAACTAATGGGGCAGGGGTGCATACAAGAAAAATAGCTTAGGAAATGCTGCTTTAGGAAATTCTAGATGTGGACTGAAAGAATTAAAGCAACAAGATGACTCCAGAAAATTACCTCTGGATTTTAGTAGGAAGTTGTTAGATATTATGTTAATGAAAATATATATTTAAAATACTGTTTCCTAGAGTAGGAACTTGTGTTTACTACTGACTCTGTAACCCTGAGAAGATCATTTCACACTCCTTTGGGAATACTGTGGCACTAGAATAGCACAAGTGTGAATTATTCCAAGGAAGAAATTTCACTCCTTAAAGAAATACTATGAATTTTAAAGCCCTCTTCCTTTATGTCTAATATTTTTGTTTTATTTTTTTTAAAAAAAGTGTTGTATATAATTATGAGAGAGGTAGGAAATAGTCTCTCTATTTATATCACCAAACATGATCTACTGTAAAAAAATACTAGTGAACTGCTAGGATTTTTGTTTTGTTATGTTTTCTTTAAGAAGTTCTAATGTTTCCATCATTCACAGCAAATCTTTTAAATTAGGCAGGAATAAAGTGCTGTCTACAGAGAAATCTCTGTTCTTTGTCCCATAAAAACCTGCTTTAGGCTGAGCTGAGTTATAAACTGTTGAAAATCACCAGTTTTCCTTTCCTTTTTTTTCTCCTGGTGTTGTCAGCAAATTTTGGCAGTGTGTGAAAATAACCGAGCACAAACAGTCTAATCTGGGGCTGAGCTCATGCAATTGCCAAAACTGTAGCAGCGGACACTGCACTTATAGGGAAGGGGAACAGACACGGTGTCTGCATGTAGAATTTTTTTTCTTTTTTTTTTTTTTTGGACTAGACAGGCCTTTTGTTATGGTCCAGAAGGACCAGAAGATTCTTCCTAGTCATCTGCTTTGGGGTTGAGAAGTCCCAGTTGGAGCATTACTCAGTCTGTTCTCTCAGACCTGGAAAACTGTCCAACAGCTCTTTCCTGAATTATGCCTTCTCTTGCTAATTGCAATTGCTGCTAGCCCTATAATTCAGGGGATGCAGACTTACATAATGTAGTTGGCACTTCAGAGCTGAAACCTTCAACCTGCTGGCACATAACAGAAATAGTCCAAGAATAATTTACTGTCCTCTTTTTTTCTTTAAAAATAATCAAATGTATTACAGACAAATGAATTGTTATAATAGAATATAATTTATGTTCAAAATAAAGCTGTCAAAAATGTCTTTTGATTTCTTAGGTGACTTTACATGAGTGGTCTTTTGAAAATTTATCGCAGTACTCTCTAATTACATGAATACATCCCACAGATAGTGTTCCATGTGATACAGAGCGTAGACAGTGGTCAGAGATGAACCAGGCCTGTGCAGCTTAATGAACCTGTTTATTGTCTTCCTTCCTTATTTCATCTCAGAGTTGGAATGCCTGCTGAGAGCTACATGAGAGCTACTATTAAAAATATGATGCCAACCTAGGCATTGCTATGCAGGAAGACTGCTCACCCTTATCTCTGCTACAGTTTTCCTGCATGGTCCTGCAAGTCACTTAAAAATATTTGGTAGATGGCTGATAAATCCACGTGTTCGTTTTCTGGCTATCAGATAAGAAAAATACAAACACACAAACACTCGCAACTGAAAATAAATCAATGGAAGATAAGGTTGTTTATCTTCTGAAAAGTTCATCCTCTCTGCAATAAAGCAGTATTGTCTGGAGGTATGAGTATGAGGTTGAAATTGAAAATAGTCCAAAAGAAACTGATTAATTGGCACATAGTTTGTTTTCCAGAAAAGTAATTTCAGTTGATCCAAAATGAGGTGTGAAGTAATTTCAAATGCAGCAAATAGTTTAACCAAACAAAAATATTTCAGGTTATGTGCACCCATGGTGAACAGAACCAGCAAAAAAAAAAAAAAAAAGTATAAAAGTATCAGTGTCCATCCAGTGATAACTTCTCACCTCATCAGAAGTTGTTGTCTTAGAAATTAATTTTTTTTGTCCATAAAGAAATAAATTATGGTTTATGCCTATGGTTTAACAACAGTTCTCCAGAGGAGGAGTGATTCCTAGTTGTAGAAGTACATGAGTGTTCTGTGTGTATAAACATTTACCTCTGTACTTTGAAATCAGTTTGCATTGTTTTCAGTGCTACAAAGCAGTAGTATGTTAACCTTGCATCTGCAAGGTATGGCCTTCTAGGCCCACCACAAACTCTTCATCATATTGAACTATAAGGTCTGTGGACCACTTGGAGTATCAGGCCATCGCAATTGCAGCAATGGTACCAAAGCACCTCCTATAATTACTTTGTGTGAAACTGAATAAGCTAAAATCCCACAGGGGGCACTCCATGTCTGTAGGATTTACTGCCTGGGGCAAGGCTTAACAAGTGCATCTGAGTCAGTCCTTCTTTTTCTTCTATAACCCTAGATTTTTTTTCTCTAAAATGTCTTTTTTGGGACACATGGTGCAAATGAATGCAAATCCTATTGCCATTGTTTTGTCCTTTTTAATTTTCAAGCATAAAATATATAATTATATGTGTTTATTTTAATTATATGTGGTCACCCGGTTAGATTTTGACATTTAAGTTGTAAAAACTTCAGTTGCAGTAGTCTGAAATGTGAAAAATTATCCATTTCTAATTATTGAACAATGCAGGCATTATGTTTAAGTAATTTAAAATAAACTGACCTTGGAACTGCTGTTCATCTCCATGTGAATCACACAGAATCTGACAAGAAAGCTGAAATACAGCATGTAGATATATTGTGTGTCTTTTAAAGCTAAAGTTTATTGAAAGGCCATAATTATTTTTTTTTAACTCTACAGTTCTCAGTGTAATGAAACATCACAGAATGACAGAATGTTAGAGATTGGAAGGGACCTTGAAAGATCATCTAGTCCAATCCCCCTGCCAGAGCAGGAACACCTAGATCAGATCACACAGGAACGCATCCAGGCGGGCTTTGAATGTCTCCAGAGAAGGAACCTCCCCGACGTCTCTGGGCAGCCTGTTCCAGTGCTCTGTCACCCTCACC
>NW_010134051.1:17932-60983 GCF_000699245.1 Pterocles gutturalis | reverse complement strand
TGTGATTCTGTGTACTGTTCGGTTTCCAATTACATGCACAGAGAGTCAATAGGTTGTAGGAAGTTACTGAACCTTATGAAAGACACTTGGCAAGAAGTTTTCAGGGAGTGATCATGACAAGTTCTACAGGTCAAAGTAATGAGCACATGTAAAATGGGGCTTTTAGAAGGAAAAACTGAAGGAAGGAAGACAGTTCAAATACGATTATCAATGAAGATAACAACAATACAAGTAACTTTTAACCTGGAGGAGTTGTACTAAGGAGTGAACATGACATCACATAACTGAACAGAAAAAGCCATAGCTAAATCAGTTCTGAAGAATCCTTGTTCAGTAGGACTTTATAGCCCTACAGTGATGAGCTGCTGGAAACAGAGTTAAAATCCTGACATTTAAAGTCAATGAAAACCATACATCAAGCAATGCTGAGTAAAACACATACAAATCATTAATTTGTTCATTTGTTGCTGGTGGATTATATTTAGTTTTGTCTCTCTCTTCCCATAACACTTCCATTTTTTATGGGTAAGATATAGGTAAGTGGAAAAGAGTAGCACTGGGAAATATAAATAAAAATGCAACTCATGTTTTACCTTTTTCTTTATCTATGTTGTGCCCAGAAACATAAGCTTACAAATCCAACAATAAAAAGAAGTAGTTAAATATTCTCAGCTTTCTTTGAACAGTTTGTGGATCCCTGTGGACTAGAAGTTCACTGTTTTCATTTCTTGTCCCAGAAGGGAGGGGTATTAGTCCTTACAATAAGGACAGAATGGTTGAAGAGATTATCTTTTTTTTGTTAAATATGAACATCAGAACTGTAAAATAAATTAAATCCTTTCTTTTATATCTGTCTGAAGCAAACTGTTTCTTCCTTTTATTTAGATGTGGGGTAGTCACACTGCTCACACTGCAACTGCAACTTAGGAACATACATCTACAATCTCAGGTTGATTCAGTACAAATACTTAAGATGATCTTTCATATAGAAGTACAATGCTTTTTATTGAAAATGTAATTTAAAAGCAGGCTGGGTTGGGTTGGGTTTCTTAGTTTGTTTTGATTTTGCCTGTAGACTACTTTTGTGAGCCTTGAACTCACCCACATTCTTGTGGCTAAATGCGTGGGCTGCTAACTTGTCTTCACTTTATCTCTATCCCTGACCCTTTATGCCAAATGAAATTACAAATGTTACCACATCCATGTGATGCCATAGTGTTTCTTCCAACAAGGTTTAGTGGTAACAGGCTTTTCTCTAGAACCAGAACAACCCCATGACCCTACCCCTTGAGAGAAAAGTTTCCTTAGGCACAAAGGCATCCAGTTTAATTTGCTTTATTACTGAGGCTGCCTAACTGGAAGAGGCAAGGTTTGTGGTGTGCACCTTCTAGACAGTGGTGAGGAGATTATTATTTGTTCCCCTTTTCTATGTCTTTCTCTTAATCTTGCTGTGGGAAGAGATTTAAAGATTGAAAAGCCACTACAGTGCCTCAGTGAGGCATTCTTCCTCCTTTCACCTTCTTCCTCACTGAATAGTTTCATCGTAAGTCACATTATATTTGTTATGCTGCCATTGCTCTAATGGAGCACCTGTTTTCCAATATATGCAATGATGTAGGATGTTTCTGAACAAGTTTCATTTATAACTTCAGTAGCTGCTTATACTTCTCTCTCAGTTAAGCATGATGTGTTCTTATTGTCAAGAAAGGCAATAATAAATTTTGTATTCTGTCTTAATACAGCAGGACAGACTTCTTACCTCTTGACTTAAGAAGACACATTTTTTTGTGAGTACTAATCAAAACGATGGCCAATTGACTTCTGTTAGCTCATGAAAGAAATGTTCACTCTGTATCACTACAAGATACATAAGGTGTTAGGAAGGGAGAAAGAGCAGGTGCTCTGTGAACTCTTACAGGGCAGCCTCCCCAGCCTCTATGAGAAAAGGATGGTGATAACAAGAGCTGGTAGATCTAGGGCATGACATACGTCTAGAGCCTGCATTAGAAAACATAAGAGTGCTCTCTGGTTTGCTTACACAGAATTAATATTTCTTTGGGGATCGGGGGTAGAGGGAATAGTGGGCCTGTCATTTCAGCAGCACTTTGGTTTTATGCTTGTTTAACCTGGTCATGAACAATATCCACAGTCTTGTTGATTTTCCATAAGACCTCCCACCTTGCAGTTATGTATCCAATTTAAATCTAAATTTTTTCATCTGTATTTTCTTACTTCTTGTAATACAGCTTTTATATACATTACCATTGTTGCTTAAATCTGTCTAGTACGTGTCAACTGTCAGTTATCTGTCTTCTCATTCATCCTTTAGCAAGTCTACAAGCTGCTAGATATTTTACGTTTTTCTCAGAAATTAGTTCCTTTCCAAGTCTTTAACGATTTTTCCTATTATTTTTTGAAATATCTCCAATATGCTGGTGTCCTTTATTTCTGGGGGGAGGGCAGAAGAAAAAAGCCTACATTACTCTTGATACTTTATCTCCACTTCTGAATAGAAAAATTGTCTGATGCATGACTCAGTGCAGTGACTGTATAGGCTTGAGTTAAAGTTGCCTGGATGAATTAACTAATTTTTGTATGCAGGGGCTCACAAGCTGTTTATTGACATTTTTACTGCCAGTCCATATTATTTTTTGCTTTCAACCCCTGCTCTGCATTTGCTTTCATGGAAGAAAAGCATTTTACAAGAAAGTGATGAGTTTTCTGTAGTGTGTTAATAACCACAGTGGAGCCAATTGTCCTGCCAGGATACAGAAATCTTTTTAATTTGAGGACTGTTGTTTAGAGTGCATGGGGACATCATTTCAGACATTAGCAAGACTTTCAGCATTCAAAGAAAGTATCATCCAGGAAGTGTTTAACACCAGGATTGGGATTTTTAGTGTGTATCTGATTAATTTATATCAGAACTTCTCTTCTGGCCCTTCCTTGCCTTCCCAAGCCATACAGAGCAGCAGCACTATTGTTCTTGGGGCAGCTGTACTTTGAGTGTGGGTGCTAAACCTTGTCAGCTGTGGTAGGCAGTCCCTACCACGGTGCCTGTTTTATTTATGTATTGCTACAGTCCCTATTTTATTTACTGGAAAAATAAAATATTGTTGGCATTCCCAAAACCTACTACAGGATACCTAGAAATTATTTCCTTGGTTTCTCTAATAAAGTTTATGTTCAGAATGTTTTTCCAACAAGGAGGCTAATAGGGAAAATACTAATAAGAAAAGACTAATAATTCAGTCAGTATGTCTTTCCTTTTATCTCAGGGCATTGTGTTGCCCAGCAGAGTCCCTCACAGGCTGGGATGTGTAGCTACCTGAGGATTGTGGCAGGGAGAATACACCAGATCATTTCTCTTAAGAACTTTTTTTTTAAAAAAACTTATGGCTTATCTAACAGAATAAAGCTTTTTAAAGGAGAATGAGAGCCAAGGCATTAATATGCAATATTGTCAGGTTAATTTGGTAATTTGTATTGTGTACTCCTAGTCCTGTATTTGTGTGGCCAACATTTGCCCTATTAGGGGCATAGTCCAAACTGGCAATCAAGGAGGTACAGATTTTTAAATGAAAAAAAACCCCTACCAGCTTACCTAGAGTATATGAGATCTGGAAGGTCCTTCCCCTACTTACACATGGGTGCACTGTTTTATGGCAGGGCACCACCACTTTGTTCTCCGTCATAACCCATGTTTCTTCCGGTGACCAGTCACCCCTTCCCACAGAGGCAGTGGCAGGTCAGGAGAGGAAGACCCAGTCCCAGCATACAGGGAAGTCGTCACTTTTGACAGTGTCATTCCCCACATGGCTTTGAGCAGTGCAGAAGGCTTCTTCTATAAGGATTGATTGTTTGTTTTTTAATGCACACTATGCAGCCAGACAGGGATGGTGCCCAATTTGGTATTTGGCTGCAGGTTTTGGTATAAATGACATATCCTGCCTCGTAAGAACTAAACCATGAAGGCTCTGGGAACAGAGGACCACATCTCCTCCCATGTGTCCAGGCCCCAGCACCTCATGGTGAAGCTGTTTGTTACCAACAACTCCCGAAACACCCACAGCTGCAAAGCTGTTGGGAAGCTGGGATTGTTGTCAGCCCAGAGCTTCTCTGCTTTTAAATGCAGAGAGTTTGAGTGCTTTAAAA
The DNA here is from genome assembly GCF_000699245.1 of Pterocles gutturalis. Lineage (NCBI taxonomy): Eukaryota > Metazoa > Chordata > Aves > Pterocliformes > Pteroclidae > Pterocles > Pterocles gutturalis. Next base: position 56,828 of record NW_010134051.1, on the reverse strand, counting down.
TTAGTTCAGTGAATCTGTAATCAAATCCATTTATATGTATCTGAATAAGTACTTTGTCAGTCTTGACAGCAGTTGGGCCACTTAGAGTGTGTGTGCCTAAATCCTCTAGGAACAGAGCATTTGATTATAAGCTCTCTGCCCTGGAGATAGTGTTTCTGTAATGTTTGTAAAGAGACTGATACAAAAGTGCTGTAAGCCTCCTTGGAGTTTCTGGGATTTGCTGTTGTGGTTTTTTTTTTTTTTAAAAAAATTACAGGCATTGTTATTCAACTTATTATTCATAATGTAAACATGCCATTACCATGTGACTGCTAAAAAAGATCTAGTTAGTTTCATATGAGAGAGATGCACAAAAAGAAAAAAAATTGCCTGCAATATCTGTTTTACATTTTATCAATGGATAGGTAGTGTCCATTTTTTCATATTTGCCGCATTAGGAAAACCATTACGTAAAAGAAAAAAAAACCTGAAAACTGTCTATGTGTAGAGTCTTTTCAAGAAACAAAGAATTCTCAGCATGAGCTCTTGTATTTAGAGAATTTAGTGGGAGAGAATAAATGAGCATACATTCAGACTGTAATATGCCTTAGGGGAAAAGACACCAATGAAAAGAGGGAGATTTTTAGTTAAAAAATAGGAATCACGAGATTCTGTGTGCCACAGTAACATTTTTTTAATAATGCTATTATTGATATTAATAACTGCTGTACAGTGATAAGAAGTAGAATATTATACTGGTGTGGTAGAGTTGTGTATATCATACGTTATTATACTGATTTCATCTGGGTTAAATTTCTTTTTACTGTCCTGAGTTTCCCTGGGCTGGAGTTAAGTTTCTTCTTAGCAGCTGGTATGAGGCTATGTTTTGGATGTGTGCTGAGAAGAATGTTGATAATACACTAACATTTTGGGTTGCTGTCAGGGAATCCAAGGACATTTTCAGCCTCCCATGCTTTCCTAAATTTTCAGGTGCATAAGAAGCTGGGAGGGAGCATAGGTAAAGTGACAAATTAAATGGCCAATGGAATATTCGATATCGCTCACTGTCATACTTAGTATAAATTGGTGGGTCTTCTGGGAAGCTCTCTCTCACTCTCTTCTGGGATCTTAGTGTTTGGAACTTTCTCTGCTCCAGGTTCGTTAGCTAGGAATGGGCTGGGCCTTGGTCAGCGAGTGGTGAGCAGTTGCACTGTGTATAACTCATTGTACATGTTATATATATATTACTACTATTATTATCATTATTACTCTTTGTCATAGTTCAATTAGTAAGTTGTTCTTCTCTCTACCCACGAGTCTTCCTTTGCTTCTTTAATTCTCTCCCCCATTCTCTGGGGATGGGGGAGGGTGAGTGCGAAGCTGCGTGGTGTTTACTGCAGCTGAGGGTTAAACCATGACAATTACGCTCTGTGCATAAGCCCTGCTACTTGTTGTGCACTCGTTGTGTGCTGGACATGTCAACATCCTTAGCAGCAGATTTATGTTAAACATGTGAGGTGTAACAGGTGCTTTTTAAAGTAAAATTTTATAAAATTCTTTTTCTGAATTACAAGGCTTTAATTTTTTTGAAATCTCGCATTTTTCAGGGATGCCAGGAATTCTCTGAAATAGCTCCCAGAGTCATTGAAAGAAAGAGATATCCTTGAGGCATCAATATTGTAGTGCAGGTTTCTGACAGTGTCCTTGAGCTCTACCATCAACAGATCACTTGAGATGTCAGCAATGTGTGTGTTTTCTGTGTGAGACCCTAAAATGTCAGGACTTTGAGGCCCCTTGAATGCTTGAAATTTAACCCCATTAATAAAATATTGATCCAGTCAGGTATGCAATAAAAGTATTTTGCTAGAATAAATTTATCTACAGCTCTGTGCTGTTGTTCTCCTCACTGGCTAATCTGTCAGGGGTGAGGTGCATCTTTCTTGCTAAAGAACATTCATGTTTCAGCCTGATTAAAAGTTTTTAAATATTCATGAAAGAGACCCAGAAATTTTGCTGACACTGTTTTTAGAAGAACTAAATGCTCTGGAGTACCTATTGAATTGTACATAGCCGCTGTGGTAGGAAAAAGCCACCTGGAGACTTCTTTTTTTCTGGGCTCCATGACAAATTTTATGTCCATCTGCACTTCAGTCTTACAAGAACATATATATCAAACTATTTTAACTTGCACCCAGCTGGAAAATATATACTTTCTGAGAAGAATGACATTATTTAACAGTACTGTATTCATAGGTTATGGATCTCATGTGGACAGTAAACTTGAACCTTAAAACATGTCCAGTATTACATTATTGAAAAACTTGTCTTTTAGAAAAGTTTTTAGATTGTGTCCTTGCTTTATGAAGAGCTCAAAAAAAGGAAAATGTTCACCTCCCATATGCATGTAGGTAATACTTAAAAGCCATCTGGACTTTATAAAATTATGGGTTTGTTTCTATTGAAATAATATTAATTATTTATTTATCCACCTAGAGCCTCGTATAATTTCAGGAGAGTGAGAGGAAAACTTTTTATCTTCTGGTCAGCATTAACCATCCTTACTTCACCAAAGGAGTCATTAGCTCTGGGGTTGTCTCTGTGTCAACAAAGAAAGTGTTTCTTTGTAATACAAGAAGTGATGCCAAATGCCTGGCAAAATGATACCCGTTAGAGGGAAGGGGAAAAAAAAAAAAAAAAAAAAGAGAGAAAAAAAATTAGGGAAACAGAGCTTAACAAGGAGAGAAAAAAAAAAAAAAAGAAAAAGTGTAAAGAACAATAGGTACTGTTCAAATATGGAGAACAGGGACCAAGCAGAGAAAGTGAGAAAGTCAGTTATGAGCTCCAGGTTAAGAGACAGGCAGCTGTCAGTGCTGTGGGATTCTATGATTTCTCTCATCTGCTGTGTTTCTTGTGAACAGCAAAGAATGGTAGGACTAAAGTATATGCCTGTTTAGAAAGCTGAATATGTTTTCAGTGCAGAGATGCAGTATCCCTTTTTTGTTGTTTTTTTTTCCTTACAGCTTCCCCCCAAAGCAAAGCAAACACTAAGTTACAGAAATGCCTCTAGCAAAATTTTACTGTCAGCATTCTAGGAGTCATGACTTCTGCAGACAGTTTCTGCTCCTCTTGCTGCAGTTCAAACTTTCTACCTCTGATACTCATTGCCTAGGTAAAATAATCTGCAGCAATTTCATTAGTATAGCTTTTTCTCCTTCCAGATGTTCCTGTCTACCTATGTATTCAACATAAAATCTTCCTTTCCAGCTCTAGTTGCATTTCACCTTTGCTGGTATCAAGCTGAATGGTTCTTCTCCAGCCTCTACTTCTAGAATAGTGACTCACCTGAGTTTACTTTGTGTTTTAACTGTCCCTTAAAAAACAGAAATCAGGCTATTTTGTCTCCTCACATGTAGGTCAAGATATTTTCCTTCATTCTGGTCTAAAGAAGATAATAATTAAAGGAGTCTAAAATCTGTATTAATGCAATGGCAAGGACTCAGATTGCTTTTGAAAACAAGAAAGTTCAAAATGTATGATTCTTAAGATCGTAATGTTATTACATATGTAAAGGTAGAGTTGTATCACACAGCAGAAAGTAATGTCATGCCAAGGTTGTTGGAGTGTATATTTGAGAAATAAGTATTTCTGATTTATTTCATATAACTCTGCAGCCTTAATGTATCATTAATACAGATTTTCACATTTAAGCTCTCCCATTTTTAATAAATTGAATAGGAAAGCGCTAAAAAATGCCACTAAGTTTCATGAAGGTCTTAGGGCAGCCTTAAATGCGTGTATGGAATTAAGTATAAAAAAACCTAATTTTATCTCTCCTTATTATGTATTTGTAATGGATTTGTTGGTCTAGTATGAGTCAGTGTGATTAAGTAGCATTAATAATGTCTTAAAGGGTCGTCTACTTTTTTGTTATTCTTTGATTTCAAAGCATCTGTACAGTAAGAATGCTGCTTGGGTAGGTATTGTCTCAAATACTGTCTCTTTTACATCCTTTATGCTTTTTAAATTGTCCTTCATATCTGCAAATAAAAATTCTGATAACCTGATTTTGTTTACATTGTCCCTATTTAATTTATGCCTCTTGTAACTGTTCCAGAATGAGTTCTTCAACTTTACTTTGGCTTCTGCAGTCACATCATTATTTCTGGATAATATCTACATAGGTTTTGAAACAAGACCCTGAAAATCCTGTCTCTTACAAATATAAGATTTTTATTAAAAAGACAGGATGTTGAGGCTGACTCTAGAGACAGGAAACCAGAATCACATGAAAGTGATAGCCCAGGTCTTCCTGAGCTTGATACGTGGATTTTCATCCATTGTAGGAACTGCATTTGCACCTCGATGTTCCTTGTCATGCTCTGTGCATGTCTTTAACTCTTATTCCTTCCCTTCTCTAATTGTTGGCCTTTTTCTCATACTCCTTAACTCCTTCACTTTCTCTTCTACTTACCAGAGAAGGATTTTAAGCTGCTTCAAAGGAGAAGGGAGTCTGTTGGTGGAAAAGTAGTACCTGAAATGGCTACTCACCCCATGAAGAGGATACAGCAATGTATATTTCAGCTTGAAAGAACAGAAATGAAATTTATTTCTTAATTATTTCTTCTGCCTGCTTTCTTTCTCCGTGTGCGTGTTCTTGACAAGCATCTTATGGAAAGAGAACCATGGAGTATGACAGACACACTGTTTTTTTGTCATGCGGCAGAGGTGTATCTGCAACAGAATAGAGCACATTTACCAGTGGATCTTTACCTGAAACATCAGAGTTTTCCAGGGAACCGGTTTAGGTAAGGGCTGACTCTTCACGCGCACTTGGAAAACACTGAAGTCTCTGTTTTTATTGCTGTAGTTATGAAGTACACCAGTGGGTACCCAACTGAAGAGTGTGCAAAACCACACAAGTTTAATTCAAGCTTTGCTTATGAAGCATAGTAATAGTTTTAAGCAAGTCATTCATGAACTATTACTCAGAAATTAAATCAGTATCTAAATAAATCTTGCTGAAATTAGCACGTGCTTTAATGGTGTGATTACCTTGCAGATAATGGGGGGCACCAGCATGCTCTGTCTACATTGCTGGTATATTTGTTTTCCCATGTGCAGTTATTAGACACAGAAAGCATTGGTCTTTTTGCCTCTTAGCCTGTGGTGACAGTGAAGATGTTCTAGACACCCGTGAGGTGATCCTCCTACAGCTAGCTTAGCTACCAGCATAATGAGTGTACTCTGCAGGATGTGCTTTGCTGCCACAGGCAGATTGCGTCTTCTGATGTAACATGCTTTAGAAATGGTTTCAATTCTTCCTCTGAAAAATAGGAATAATGTTAATTCCCAATCACATGTTGGAAATGACACTGTGAAGATCAACCAGGTAATGTTTCTACAATACTCTAACGTTAAAGAGAATAGTGTTTGGGCATAATATTACTGGCTGATAGGTGTGATTCCAAGCTATGACTAACGCCAAAGCACAGTTGTTAATCCCACTTTGCCATTGGAGTTGAATATATTACGTTAACATGTCCTCCACCCACAGAAATTTTTCTGTCTCTTCTGATTTGTATGAAGACCGGCATTTTACTAACAGCTTTTTAGGAAAATAGCATTGAGGAAAAAGAAGCTTGGTGCAAAAGAATCATATTGCATTGCCAGCTACGTAACATCAAAACTGTAAGTTACAAAACAATCGAAATGGTAAGGAGTTAAAAAAGACAGTAAGCATCTATTTGAAGGATGCAATACAGACCATAGTTATACATAACTGCCAGTCTCCAAGCCAAGCAGTGTTCCAGCAGAAAGAAGTTGAAGAGTTGAGCATGTAGTCAAAAAACTGAGAAAATACTTAAAGGTTATTAAAGCCAGCTAAAGAAATTATTCTCCAAGTTTTGTTGGCTTGAGTAAGCTTAAATCTCAAACATGGTGACTTAGGGGGCCGCCTAATCTCTTTTCCTTATATTAATATTTGTCCTTTGAATGAAGATAACTTGAAAATTCACAGTAATGAAGACCTTCTGTATTAATTCCAGTATCAAATTCTCATATTCTCAGAAAGCAAAGGGTTTGGAAAATCTTGTAAATTGCAGGAGGAAGAGAGATTAAATGAGCAAAAAGTAAGATAACTAACAGGACAAGACTGAGCAAAAAAAATCAACATTTGAGCTTTGCAGTCCCATTTTATTCCCAGACTAGTTTTATACCAACCCACTATAGTTCAGAGCAGTCTTGGCAATGTTCTGAAACTCTTCCAACTGGCCTCTAAGTAGCTGCCTGCCAAAAGAGAAGAGCGAAAGCCAGCAGTGCCCCTTGTGCTTCATGTACTGGGGCTGGGAGCTGGAGCAAAAGTGCCAGCTTTGTGTCTGCCAGAGGGGCTCTGTACCAGTTCTGCAGTGATAAGGAAGTTCTCAGTGGTGGAAATTTAGTTGGTTTCTGGTCTCCACATGGCCAGAGCAACACAAAGACATCCAGACAAACTGGAGAGACTGAGCTTTATATTCTTGTATATATATATTTGATGCATTTTTGCTATCTTGTTTGGAAGTAAGTCCAGGCATGTACAGAAAGGAGCTGGTCTAACATGACTTTATTGCCAGAGCTCCAGCAGCTTGCTTAAATCTGTGTAACATTTTATGCATTATTGACAAATTCATTGGTGGGGTTGTCAGGCTAACCCTATGGTTGCCTTCAGAGGAATGTACCAGTTTATTTGTTGGACCAAATTTTTGATTGATTAAGACATGATTGGTTAGCTGAGCTTTGAGTTTAGTGATCTCAAAAACTGCTCTTTACTAGAGCAGCCTCCAAGCTTGCAGTGACAAAGACCCAAAGTGAACTAAAGTTCAGGAATTTACCTAGAAAGTGTCAAGTGTATTAGAACACTCTGGAGATTTCGCTCATCTCACTGGTGAATTTGCCAAGTGGGACAATGTTGCAGTTTACTCCAGGGATATTAGAGACTTGGCTTCAGGTTTAACGTGTTTATCGTCCTTCTGTGGTATTACATAAGAGGACGTAATTTATGAAGTGTGTCAAAACATGGTGGATTTATTTTGGCTGTCTGATGTGATGCCTCTGTCATTCCTCCAACTTAGCAGCACTACTGTTCTGACTACCAGTTTAGATTCCTAGTAGGAAAAGAGGATCAAAGACTTATATACTACAGCTTTTCTTCTTGGTCCCTACCCATTCTGGCACTCAGGCTGTAAGCAACAATGGGAACGATGAAGACCTTGCACTTGTTCTGTGGCTGCAAGGGATTGCCTCTTCCCCTTCCTCTTCCCTCCTCTCTGGTATGTTTTGTAGACATCTGAGGGCTGCTGCAAGTTATATTTTTCCCCCTATCCTTTTGGACCCAGAGAGAGAGAGGACCATCTGTGTGGTGGTTACCAAGAATCACTTTTACATGATTTGAGACCCCCATGCTATCTGATATAAATGGCCTTAATGAACCTGTTCTCCAGCCATCTGGACAAGGCTCTATATTTAACTGTTTGATGAGCAGTAACAGCTTTTCCATCAGTTATGGTGTTCTGTAAACTCAGCGCCAACTACCTTCATGTCGTCTGAGAGAATATGGATATGGCCTTGGATTCTACTGCATTTAAGGATTTTTTGAGCTCCAGTGTTGATTTATTGTAGGCAGGTACTACTTCAATATCAAAAGGATCATGATGAAAATTAAAGGTATTTTACCAGACATGGTGAAAATCTTCTTGGACAGCTGAGGTATATTTAAGGTAAAAGGTGGTCTGAGTTTGCTATAGTAGAAGTACTGTAAGAATCTACTGAAGTAGAAAGTACTATTTATATGAGTGAACTGTTGCCTGTCTTTGGAAATGCAAAAACACTAGTAAGATGTATTTTGTGAAGTTAGATACTATGTCACTTGCGAAGTGTCACTTGGCACTCTTGGAAGTACTTGGAGATCTGCTGATTTATTAATATATTGTCTGCTGCTGTTTATATGATGAGTCGCCCACTCTCCTTGAATGTCTAACAACCCTCTGGGAATTAATGCTGTATTTTACTCATGCTAATCAAATGTTGGTATACAAAGTATTTTGCTTGTTAAGGGTGCTATAGCAAACAAGAAACACCGAACAACTGAACGTGATAACCTGTCTGTGAATCAGCTTCTGAATGCTATCTCTTCACCTGTTCTTCTTTTCACTGTTCTCTTGTTTTTCTCCCTCTATAGCAGTAATAATCACAAAGCAGTTCTTCAATTAATTATTTTAAAGCCAAAACAGGAAGTAAATATGCATTCTGAAAGCCAGGACAATAGGCACACCCTTCTCTAATTCCTCATCTGAAATTTTGACACTTTTCTGGATAGAATTCTTTTTTATAGGCACACAACACAGTGCAGTTATTTTGTGTATGGAGAATTCACTGTTAATTCTGTGCTTTATGGAGCTAATTATTAAAGCCCAAGTACTGTTTTTTAGCATGCTGTTTGTTCTCCAATTATTGCTCAGGAACTGAAGCATCTTGGATAATTAGCTTAATTCTTTGATGGTTGGGTCAAGACAATTAAAATCTTTTTAGAGAGTTGATTTAATAAAAAAAATATTTGTAGCTCTGTCTCTCATGAGGTGTCCCAATAAAGCAATTTTTTTTCAGTTATTTTTCTATCCTTATAAGATGATAATATGAGCAATCCATTGCACAGGAAAACATCAATCTACCAGCTAAGTAAAATAATCTGTATTTTAACCACACAGTGATTTTGAATGAAAAATACCATTAAAGGGGAGATTAAAATATCTTTAGAAGTGCAGAAAGATTTTATTATCTGGTAAATAAAATTGCCAATTTTCTAATTGTAAGCAAACAAACAAAAAATCCTCAAACAAACAACAACAAACAAGCAAAAAAAAAACCAAACTAAGACCTCAAAAACCCAAAATCCAAAAAACCTCCCAAAACCCAAAATACTAGAAATATGAACAGAAATATTTTCTTTTTTAAATAGCTCCAAGACAATTGTGTCCCATGAGAGATAAAAATGCACATGACACTGGAAAAATCTTGTGGTCTAAGCTGAAGACTGTGAAGGAGAGAGTCATTGGAGATCAACAGAAAAATGGCACTTCTTGTACATGAACTAGTGGCCTGGGCCAAGAAGTTGTACTGGAAAATTCTTCTTCTGTAGGAAAAAAGGAAGATGGAAACTCAGTCTGACCTCTGCAAGAACAAGGTATGTGTTCTAACAAGATGCCTCTGACAAAACAAAATGTTAAAAGTTTAATACTGTGGATGCATCTGGGCGTGTGAGAAGAACTCACACAAATATTCATGTAAATAAAATGAACATTTGATATGCATGTACATGTATGTTTGTATATGCATGTGTGTCTGTATATTTCATGTATAAAAGCAGAACAATTTAGGCAATTGTAAAAAACAAAGAATAATAGGTGCTGTGATATATCTATAGGAAATAACGTGGGGAAATTCATGGAGGAGGAAGTAAAAGTTTAGAACTGTTCGACTTATCTGCTTAAAATTCACCAAGATATGAAGTCATTATTTGACAAATTTCGAAAGAGTCACTAAAAGCAGGGTAGCTGATAGTTTAGGTAGCTGATAAATTATAAGAGATTTGTTACAGTTGTGCTGAGCTTTAGCCTGATTTCCTGCTTCTGAGTGAATCTATCAGGAGGGTAATAAAGCTATTTAGGTAGGTAGAGGAGATATAGATGGATAATGGGATTAGGGGGCAATGAAGGCATCATGACTCACCCATTCTCACTGAGGTCTTACAGCAGGAGTTATACACTAGGGGCACATCACACTAGAACTCACCTGTAAAGAACAAAGGCATATATCAGAGAGAAAACCTGAGTTTTGCTTATGCAGTTTCTAAAACTGTTGTTGAAACATTTTAATGTGTAGGATTCCCATACTCTTTCATATTCATTAATAATACATGCTGGGCACACCAAGAGACAGCCTGAATGTACCATGCATAAAAATCTGATTTAAAGGGGATTGTTAGCTTTTTCTATTTACATCTTCTATGAAAATGAAATGTGCAAGATGTTTGCATATCCATTCAACCTAAAATTGGTTCTTGTTTGTAGATGCTTTCCTTCTCTTCTAAAATCTGAGTTCATCTCATCTTCCATATTGTATCAACAATTTAAATATTTATTTTAGTTACTGAATAGGCTGGTGTTCAATTAATCTTAAACTATTGATGTGTGATGTGATTAATGGTGATCCTGAGGGCAGCGTTATGAGGTTAAATTCAGGTAGAAATATATTTTCTTCTTTTTGTTTTGTTTCTGAACTCCATGTCCAACAGGTTTGGTTTCAAGCCTCTGAAAGGAAAGAAAGGGGTGGGAAGGAAAGAAGGAAGGAAGGGAAGAAGGGAAGAAAGGAAGGAAAGGCCTTTGGAACACTTCTTTGGCATCCAGCTACATTGCTTAGCAATGAAATTTGACTTTAGAAACAGAACGCCACTCATAGGAACTTCTCGTTGTAGCACTATTTGGGATAAAATTTACTTTCTCATACAGAGTTACCAGTTCATAGTCTGAAATATTTTTTTTCCCTTCATATGTGTTCAAGCAACCAGTGTTTGTGTAGCTTAGCAATTTGGCAAACTCCAGTGAAAAGAGAAGCACTTTAAAGTGCCACATGGAATAATGCATTGAAAGACTTGTTATTTAGCTCAGGGACTCAGTTTTGGTAACATTTGGTGAGATGGCAACTCATTTTGAATCTAATTCATTTTGTATCTCAGCTGGCTGAACTCTCTTGTCCCATTAATGATACCTTAATTAGGCATTTCCATTACCAAAAAAAATCTACCTATAGTTTTATAAGCATTGGCTTTTAATTTGTCTTTGAAGACAAATACATATCCCAGTTATTAAATCCAATAAGGACCTATTGAGTGACTAATACTAATAATAATAAAATTCTTGAACTTGAATCTTAATACTTCTAAAAAAACCCTTCATTTTGAAATATACTGCAGATTGGGTGGCTGTTCTGTTAATCTGTTAATCAACATATCTTTTAATGTATAGTTTTGCTAATGTGTTATGTTTGTAAATATAAATTATTTCATTTGAGACAAAGTTTATTTTAGATTATATATCCAAATTTTCTTTCTGAGGAAAACCACACTTTGGCTTTCTGCTTTCCTTTCTATTCAAAGGCATTGTGTTTGAAGGTATGCAATCATTAGATACAATATCTGTTAATTCAGAAACAAACCTCAAGGACTGCAGATGAACAGGATACTCCCTGATACCAGAAAATATGAAGAAATGTGGTTCTTATGGTTTCTTTAATCACTAAGCTTAAAAAGAAAGGAGATGTTTTCTTAGATTTCTCCATCGAAGAAAATTGCAGAGACCTAAATAACTTATATTGTCATAAACAGATGTTGGAGGTGTTGATGGAATCATGCTTTCAGAAAAACTAGTAACCAGGTAATGAAGGATATCTTCACCTTGTGCTTTCCCAGAGTTATACCATAAACATCCATAAACTTTCAAATCCAGAAAAAAAAATTGCTTTGAAAATAAACTATTTTTTTTCTTTTAAAATAAGATAATATGTTAGAATTCAAGTTACTTTGCATCCTGACTGTATTCCTAGCCTAAAAGGGGGAATGCAGGGTAATAAATGTGCCACCTCCATGTGTAGCTTGCGCTCATGTACAACTACAACTCTTGAGCTCTCTGGAGCACACGAGTTTCTTTTACAATGTGTAGTATCAGACCATTTTCATATGCGTCTTTGGTCTTGTGCTCAAAAGAATTTCAGACTAATTTTCTGAATAATTTTTTATTTTGATCACAGGAAGACCGAAGAATCATATGGAAATGGCCCTACACCACATGTTAGTTGGGGGCGGGGGGGGGGGGGGCTCTGTGTAATGAGTTTTTAGAGGTGTAGCAGCACTGATACACTTTTGATGACAGCTTAGTGTGAATGTGGAAATAGGAATTGAAATAATACTGCATGTTACCTCATAATGCAGGGATAACAGCTACGGGGAGCAGGTGCAGAAGACTACTGTTTTCTGTCTGATAAACTGTCCATCACTATGCTGTCCTGTTTATTTCTGAATGAACTTGTGAATATACTGTTATGACCAAGTCTTCAGTGTTGCTAAAGATGGCAGACCGAGAAAAAATTGTGGTTTAGTTAATTCACTAGACCAGGTTGCCCATGGCTGGGGAGACAGTGAAGCTATTAGAGGCTGAAAATCTTTCTTGATATATGTATCTTTCTTAGAGTGGGACAGGTTTCCTGATTCATTATGGCTCCTAATAGTTTGTTTTCTTTGAAATGGGTCATTATATGTGTTATCCAAGAGCCAGGCCGTGTGTTCTTTAATGGGTCAGACATGCTCGTGATCTCCACAATTTCTGCTTTGTTGATCAGGCTGAACATTTCTCAAGGCAGAAGTGCAAGGATATTGCTCCAACAGTCGAGGCAGCTTATCTGGCTTCTGCGAGGCTCACTTGCAGATCTAAAGGGCTCACTGCACTTACCTTCTAGTGCAGTATCAACACTGGCACAACAGAGGCTAGAGAAGTGTCAGTCATTATAAAGGGCAAAAAAAGGGCATTTTGTCTATGCAGTATTTAGTGTGTACATTCTGAAATAGAGATCATTTTTCTAATGCTACTATTTATGCCTACAGTGCACTATAGGTACTGTTGCACAATTTTAGTCAGTAACTATTCAAAATACTGGTTGTGTTCTTTGGTGCTGTCTTAGTGGCATTAGCTTTTCTCTGCTGTAGCAGAATGCAAAGATTCATTAAAAATTTGCTATTTTATTCTGATCAAAACTGGTATATCAGTAGGCATAATTTTTTAAATACTGAAATGTTCAAACAGTTAAATTACAATGAAAATATTCCTTTTTTAATGTCAATTATGCAGAAATAGGTTCAGTGTAACATGGATCATATCTGTTGTTGCTCTTGTATTTAAAATCAGTTCTTAAAACCTTATGGTCCCTTTTATTAGACAATACTTTTTTTCCTAGCACTATTCAGTGTTTGGCATTGTCTCAGTGATAAACTTATCACTTCTGTAGGTAGTAACTTGTCTGTTACTACCTACATTTGCAAACACTGCTGTATTAGCATACAGTCCTACCAGGTGTTTTGTATTTTGGCGTTATTTTAGGCATACCTATGGAATATTTAAAATCTTACTCCCCTACATGAATTCAATATAGGGGTATCATTAGCTTTGACAGGTGCAGAATCAGACCTTGATGTGCTATCATATTTGTATTTATTGGGCTAGAATGAATTTGGACAATAAATCAGAAAAGGGTTTCTGAATGTTGTGGAATAGGCTGGGAGGGTAAGGAAATTCAAGGTCTTGCATGAGGACAGAGCTTGCTAAAATGGCGGAAGAGATTGGATCTAGGAGAGAAGGGCTTAGGAAGCTGAAGATTAAAACACATACTTAAAACTCAGAGTAATTAATAGCAAATATAATAATGTGACGTGTATGTTGTAGACTTATCTCCCTTGTAATTGATTTAAAATATGTGGCTACTTCACCTATAGAACTACTTTTATATTAAAAAACAAGCACATGTTTATTTTATGATGTCTTGCCGCATTAGAGGAAGAGTGCTGAACGCTGTGCAGAATCAAGGTCATACTGAAAAGGCGTGTGCAGGGTGGTGGTTTTTAGAAGCAATGCTTAGATTTTAGTAACTAAGGCAATGTAAGGCCAGTGATGCAGACCACCTGACAAAAACTTGCAATGACACATCCTCAATACTTCCTAAATAAATATTTGAAAAAAAGGCATACTGAATGGAAGGAAGTGACTACTTTGTAAGTTAAAAACAAATGAGCTCACAAATTCAAAAGGCAGAAAAAGGTAATCAGCTTTTAAGGAGAACCAGCAAGTAAAAACCCTGCACTGTAACAAGAGATAGGAATGTTTAAACAGAACCGTTACAATGAAATGAAACATCGTTTGCATTATGAACAGAAGTAGTTCTGTGATTAATGCAGTTTACAGCACATACCTTTATAACAGAAGTCCTACACTGACATCATACTCATTGGACCAATAGTTGTTAGATAATGAAATGACATGAAATTATACCAAAAAAAGGTTTACACCAAAAATACATAAAATTCAGTTACAGTTTTATTTTAAATCACATACCACATATGTTCTTATGGAAAAATCTTTTAGGTATTTGGTCTACACAGCAACTGTAAAATAGAAAACATCAAAAGATCATACAGTTTTCCCATCTAATTAATCTAGAAATCACAGACTTTCAAACTAAATTTTCAAGGGACCGTGAACTTCTTACAAAAAGATGAGAGAAAGTAATTGTTTTCAGCTGCTGCTTCAGTTGAATCTCTAGGAATAATTTTTACTTTCTTGAAGTATACTTTTGTATGCCAATGCTCAGAAAACTTGGTACATCAGAATATATGTACTGTAGCCAATAATGTGCATGCTATATTGGAAGTAGTCTACCCTGCAATTTCTCTCTTGGTGAACAAATTCCTGCTCTTTTCTACTTAAATAATATGGTATTGGAAGCTGACTTTCATTTCAATGTAATTTTTATTCATTACAGAGAAGGTGTTCAAGGTTCTTTTTCTTTCAGTAAAAGAATCATCATTTTCTTCCTTTTTCCAGAGAGAGCTGAGATATAAAAATAGAAATATATTTAACAGTGCAAAGTGCCTAGAGGCTTACAGTCTGCAATTTAATGTTTTATTCATAGTTTTCCTGAATAATTATAGTTATTTATTGATCTTCATACAATTCTTTTCAATATTGTTTTGAATTTAAAATTAATGACATGAAATTTTTTTCTGGAGTTTCAAGATCAGTTTTCCAGCCATAAAACCAGATTTCTCTATGCAATTCACAGTGAGCATTTTTTTGCAAAGTGCTCAGCTATATGAATTATTTAATACTTTCCTTCTTCTGTTTCTGTTTGCAAGGATTGCTTCCTTTCTGTAGACACAGTAATGCCCTTGATTTGCTTTTCATAGATATTTGGTCTAACTTAGATAGTTTTTGAGAGCTAACTTAAGTTGAATGATGAACAAAAATAATTGTGTAGGTTGCAAAGCAGAATCTCCCTTTGCAACTTAACCTGCTCCATGGTACTTAATTTCCACTGGACAAACCAAATAGTGTTCTGGTGCAGACAGTGTTCGCATGGCACTGCTGTCTGTGCATCTCTGAAGTGCTCTTATGCTATGCTTTTCTTCCCAGCAGAATTCACAAGGCATTTTAGTCAACCGAATTCTTCCTCAAATCTACAGAATCGTTAACTGTTTCATTTTGGTCTATTGTGTGGTCTGATAAGAGACCACAACATACAAATCTGATCACTACAGTTAACTGCTTAATGTACAGCAATTTATATCAACTCTATTTCTGTATACATTTCCTGATACAATTTATTTCCTTTTTTTGTCTTGCAGACTGAAATCAGTCTCTCATCTGCAGATGGTGTGTTTCTGTATAGCTTTTCTTATGTTACATCTTTGTAATATTCCTTCTGCTTGTATTGCTTTTTGCAAGTGTTTTCCTGCTGTGTATCTTCTTTTAAAGTACTCTATAGTCTGTCCATTTTGAAATATTTCTAAATGTTTAATGTGCCACTTGGGACATACATTTATTTGGGAGTTCCCATTTACAGCTGGGCAGTAATATAATTTCTACTGGACCCTCTAGTTAGGGGTACACTTCTCTGGTCTCTGGTTACCCTTCAGCAGCACCTGAATTCTACCACGGGAGCTTGTTAGTTCACATCCGTTCTTTGGTGAAGACAATAGTCAAACCACCTCATCAAGCCAGGTAAAATATTATCTTTTACTTAAGTATAACACATATTTTACACTGCAAGCATACTAGTTAATTAATCAATTGCACTTAATAGGTATTCAATTATGTCTGTTTAGATTTGGTGAACTGCCATAAACTGTCATGTTTATCTCAGCAGGAGTGCTGGGTTTGCTTGCTCCAATATGTTGAAGGGCATCACAGTTTCAAAATTAATGTAGTCTTTAATTCCATACAGTTGTAAAGGCAACAGTAACAAAATAGTCACTCAGATGTGCCACAGAGTCCGTCTAAATTTAGATTTGCAAAATGTTTGCAACTGAACACCAGGAAGCCCTCCTGTTAACTCCAGTAAGTTTTGATTTTTCATGCATAGTTATGGATTCTGCAGTACATCTCACCTCTTATCTTTAAATTGGAGTAATAACACACCCATAATTATTTAAAAGAGAAAAAAAGCAAACATTTTAAAAATAAAATTGCAGAATATGTCACAGAAGTTTGTTCTAGTTGCTAATAAGCAACACTGAAGTCACCTGTTGCATCTTTTAGAAAATTCAGCTACTCTAAAGCAATGAACTGAATGGCTGAGAGACACCAAATAAGGTGTACAACCTCCATGAGAAATGCATTTTCCTTGTCAGATGCAACAAATGAATATTTTGTTGCAATGCAACTATCTTAGCTCCAGAACACAGTTACTTTGAAGGTAGAGCAAAGTGGTTATAAAAAAGAATGCTTTCAAAAGAGTCTGTGTCAATCTTAGCACTCTGCCAATGAGATTTGTGACCGTTTCTATGCTGATCTAGCCTTGCTGATGTCTGCAGATCCACTCATTTTTGCAGTCACTTGCAATCCGTCCTATTTCTATTTGTCTGTTCAGCCATCCCTTTCATCTGGTCAGAATTGTAGACAAGCAGCTCTGCTGGGCAGGCCAGCTTACCTGTCATTTCTCTAGTACCTAGCATATCCCTGGTAGCCTAGGACAAAGAATCCTAACTAAAGTTGTGAAGCATAATTGTATGGTATTCTATGTAACTGTCAGAAATCGTATTTTACAAATATTAGTTGTTAAAACACAACTTTCATTTTTACTGAATATCTGAATATGCTGACTAACAATATAAAAGGGAAGCATGAAGTATTGAATAATGATACTAGGAAATACATACACATTTTTTTGTCAGTCTATGTAGCAATGTTCTTGGGGTTGTGCTGGGTGGTACCCTTTCAAGAACACCAAAACTAAGAATGCATTCCTTTGTTATGGGCAAGACTCCATATGTACAATGAAAGAAGGTTCAGTCTCCTCCTAGAGCCACAGCTGAGTGAGGATTCAGGGAAGAGACTTCTATATGATGACATAACAAATCACTCACGCCATGGAAAGACTGGAATGCAAATAACTTATTTAGCTGTATTGTAAGTGTGTTACATTTGGGCAGGGTGGGGGAATTGGGTATTAGCTCTCCCTTTCTGTGCTTTTAAATGTTTGGTTAAGCAGTTAGCCTTGATTGGCTTTTGCAGGGAAGTTTTGTGTTTGAAATTCTAGCTGGTTTTATGGCCGCACATTTGAGCATCTTCACTGAACTATTCTTAGAGCTGAAGATTTTAAGAAGAGACCATGATAGTTGTTTTCTATGGTGTCTTCTGTAACACAAGGCATACTTTCTACATGAGCACCGTTAAACTGTCATCAAAAAAGCTGTGCAATTACTTAGAAAAGTTCTGTTTATCTTAACATTGTCTCAAAATTGGCTTATTTCTATCACTATGAACTTTTTTGTTTCTTTAATGTGTGAATTATTAACAATTATACAGAGAACTTGTTAAACAGGTGCTTTGGCACAATTTACTTGAAAGAGCTAAATTATCTGGACTGTATCATTTGGAGGTGAACTGCAGTGGCAAAAGGAACTGTCAAGGGGAAGGAGAATTTGGTACAATATCACACCTGAGATCTTACATCAAGTAAAGACGGGATTATTATTATTTATTACACAATGTTGTTTTTTTCCCTCTTCCTCCCTTTTCCCCTCTCCCCCTCTTTTCCAAGTGTGGTAATAATGAAGTTTCTCATTATTGAGACGCTGAGGATGCTAAAGCTGAGGTGGCTCAGGAAAGTTAGCTTACCTGCGGATTATTATTTTGGTGAGCTGAATGTGACTTTTTTCACTGACATGTTTATGGAACTATTTTAGCTGTTATAATTTAGTTCTTATAATTCTGCCATTCCTGAATGGAGAAAATTATAATAACCTGTCATTCTATCTCATGCAGTGAAGTGTATCCTGGATTTTGGTGTTTCAATTAAATAGTGGGGTGTTAATCCTGTTTCTCAGTTTCTGGTTCATAACTGGAAGTCAGAAAGTGAGGTTAAAGGTCTTCCCTGAGAGGAAAACACATTAGTTTATCTAATGAGACTTCTACGTACAAATACTTTGTACAAAACCAGTTATGAAACCTAAAGCTAAGCCGAGCCACATAGTATGTATAAAGTGTGGAAAGTAATCTAATCAATGATCTATTCTTTCCCTGTGAAAATTATCAGGGAACATGTCAACACATAACTTCTTCCTGGATTAGATGCTCAGTCATAGAATGCATTTCAAAGTACTTTTAACAATTGAGTAATAGTGAACATATGGTAAAAAGAGAAAATAACCATAAATACTGAGAATATAGATTGGCAGATAATTTGAAAATGTAAATACTGTGGCACTCAAACAAAACCAGAAAACAGATCTTAAAGCATCAGCAAGAGAACTGCAGTGGATCTAAAATACAATTTGTTCCATCTTCCCTAGAGAACCATAAAAATATACTTGAAATCTGTGAGATGTTTTATTAAAATGCAGCATATCCCTCTTAAATTAAATTTTGGTATAGGAAAAATGTCATAGTGAGCTTTATATGTGAAGTACTACTCTAACTCATTCCTAACAGCAGAGCTATAAAGCATTCTAATAACAGATTCTTCCTCTTAGAAGGATGAAACACACAATACTGCATAATTTTGTAATTAATGCAAGGTCTTTGTGTTGTCTTTTGCACAAATACTTCCATCAAATGAAGTCATTATATAAAATAAGGTGGTGTGCAAAGGCTCTATAGGGCATGTGTGTTTACATGGTAGAGCAGTATAAATTTCAGCTCCAAGCAGTATAAATTTCAGCTCCTACTCTAGATTTGTTCTGATACAGTCCCAAGTGCTGAGACAGATGTGTGAGAGCTACTCACTCTCATATGCTATATTTGTACCACGACCATATTGGATGTGTGTGATGTTTTGTTACCCGCTATTTTATAGGGGAGGGACAGAGCAGTAACTATAAACCTTGAGATAGAATCCTGTTGTCTTTCCACTCAGGAGAGAAACTTTCCCTGCCCGTGTGAAACCGCAGTTGCCAAGGCAGCTTCTGTTGGTATTCCTGGCAAAATCCCTAAGTTCTCATGTCAGCAGTTAAGCTGCATTTTTATAACCAGAGGAAGTGCTCTAATTTTTGGTTCTGCTTACATTCCTAAAGCATAATATTTTTTATCTTTTTTTTTTTCTTCACAGCTTGCAAAGGTCAACATTTTAGATGTTTTGGGATTAATTCAAAGTTTGTATCTGTTAGAAAATAAAATGTTTATTATTGGCTCATTCCTTGGCTTTTTCTCTTGGAGGCTGCTATTAGTGAAAATATTGTGCAGCTGCAGTGTCCCTGTACTTCTGTGCAATATATTGAACACTCTAAAAAGCATGAAAATAACTTGTGGCCTTAAGGATGTGTGCAGAAAGAGGCCTATCTAAAGTTCAGTACTGCACACTGATTTATTATTTTTTTTAAACTAAAAAGTCATTTTAAGAATTAGTTGCTTTTCACTAGAGATCATAAATTGTAACTGAAATTATTGGTTCCAAAAGCAAATGAGTTGCAAAGGTGTAGCATTTTATATAGAATATTTGCAACCATTCATAATGTGATAACAGGATAATATTGTTCAGACTGTAATCTTTTCTGTTCCTAGAAGCCTGGACAGAAATTTGACAATTTGACATTATGTTTCCTTTGGGCTTGCCTATACTCTTTGACCTTCAAGCTTCTGTTCTTTCTGCTTGTGGCAGTACACACATGTGAATGGAACTGATGTATTGATGACAACAGCAGTCAACCTGTGTTTTTAGGTTGTTTTACTAGTAGTAATGAATTTAATGTAAAAAAAAAAAAATCTATTCCCATTGTTAGAGATTAATCGCTAAAAATTACTGGTGGCAATGCAGCACTAGGAAATGTTAAATACACATATCATAAGTGGTTTGCTGAAGTGCTTTTTTTTTTTCAGCCAAAAACTGCAATAGCATCAGGTCAGGTGTACATTTCCTCTCTTCACCTTAGTGGGAAGCTTTGAAGCCAAATTATCATGTACAAGGGGCTGTAATATGTGTAGAAACATGAATGGAATAATAGACTCTGACTTAGCTGAGCACTAGAATTTGAATTAGGTACTTTGGCAGAAGAGCTTAGGTGACTCTTGTGACCCTTCCGCTGATGCTTTGACAAGTCTGATATCATTCTCAACCTCATCCTTACCCTGTGCTGCATCTCTCTTAAACTCTCAATTTTGCATTTATCCTAATAATGCAGAAAGGAAAAATTAGAAAATCCATGTATTTTGTAATAAGCAAACTATTTTGATACATTTTGCATGATACAAGTTGTCAAATAAAGTTATCAAGCAGTGAGTACACATTCATTCAGCTAAAATTTCTATAGATTTGAAATTAATAGTGAAAATGTAATAGTCAAAAAGTAAAAAATTAGCAACTTCTTGGTGTTTAGTTAATTCTGTTACAAATTACAAAACATTAGTATTCCTTTTAAACTTCTGCTACTAATACCATTAAGAATTAATGAATTCTTTGAATTTATTGCAAATTATCATGTGTATAATAGAAGTTAAGATTTTATAAATTACTTTGTTAAAGAATGGTATGTACCTAATAAGAATTATTTACTATACAGCAAAGGAGAAGTTATTTTCAAGTCTTGTATACAGATCTGACATGACTGGTGCATGCTCAAGTCAACTTTTCAATTTGGCAAGAAGGGAGTAGGTGTCAGGCACTGAATTCTCAGGGTCGTTATTCTCACGGATACTGCTTGTAATTATCCAGAGAGACACTTGGATGGTAAGAAATAGCCTTTGAGCAAACTGTTTAGAGTTGTCGAGTTTTCTTCCCAAGCAAGTGGACCATGGAGTTATAATACAGAAAAGTACTTCCCTTCCTATTTAAGAAAAAAAAAAAAAACAAAAAAAACCACAAAAAAACAACCAACAATCAGCACGTATAAAGCGTGCTAGATATAAGGAACGTGTTGTTTGAAACGGAAACAATTCAGAAGGGCTAATCAGTCCTTCGTGGCATTTGCAGGGCACTTCTTGTGAAGGGAAGGAATTACTGCACATATTATACAAGTCCTACGGTATATAATGCAACTGAATTGTATACCATGCATCAGTGCAAGTCTGGCATTTCATCTCATTCACAGCCATAGTTGACAATTCACTCAACAGACATTATTACATAGATAACTGTAAGCAGAGTTAAAGTTAGAACAGGATTGCCATTTCTGTAGCAAATAAGAGTTATTTAAGGGTTTCATGACAGTATATAGTCTATTTAGAGAAAAGCAGTTTATTTAGGAGGAACCAACTGATTGCTAGATCTCAATTTTAATCGCAGCTGAAGAGTGTTAGAACTAAAACTGATGCTGTCACCCTTTCACTTTTGCCTTTCTGGGTTCAGGCTGTATCCTCTTCCATGTCACAGCATAAATTGGAGTCACTGTAAGGCAGCTAAATTACATGACTGGTGGCCTGTACAAAAGATTCAAGATCACTGTAGAGACTGATGGGGCCTAAAAACTTCACCAGATCCCCTTTAAGTTGTTCAGCAGTTAGTTGTCACTGACATATGCAGACTGTAGTTACCAAGGATTATCACCGTAATGGTGATCTTTTCATGTTAGACAGCACAATTTTTTTGCCTCTGGAACATAATATCTGTAATATATATACAAATGTGTCACGTTTTTTTTGCATTTCTCTGTGTTTTTTTCTTCTTTCTTTTCTTGAATAATATTGCTATTTGATAAGCTTATTGTTGGGAATCTTAGAAGATTTAGTAATACTTTTTAATATTACTTACATGTTTTCCATAAATTAGGAAATAGTAAACCCATAAAACTACAATTTCAGTACAGGGTTATTTGTTGGAAAACACTGTTTTCACTACATTTTGCCTGTGAAGCAAAAAGAAGAAAAAGAAACAATTATTTGAAATCCTAAGAGATTTATAACTGAGTGACAGCAATGTATAGAATAAACCTCTATGTGTACTTTGGGCTTAGTTTATCAATTCAGAGCATAACTTTACATGGAAATAAAGAGGTCTCATTTATTTCACTGGCAGGTAACACATGACTACTTATGATAATATGTGTCAGCAAAAATGACTGAAAATTAAGTGGGTTCAAGTGGAAAGCAAACTAGTGGTGCACAGATAAAGCGCCTGGTTAACACTAGCTAAAATAGCAGTTTGACAGTTGTGGCTGTTACAGGTACATCTTTTTCCATCTTCATGCACAATGTAAGCAGTGGTATTCATAGGCTTTGCAAGGTTGAACTTTATAGTAGGGCTAGATGCTGATATATGGGAAGGACAAACATGATACTGCCTTGGAAGAGGTTAATATACTATGCAGAAATAGTTCAGCAACTCTATTTGCATTTTAAGTTCAGTAGATAGTCATAAAAACCTTTCTGTGGGTTTTTGTTAAAAGTATATTTTTTCAGGGACACTCAAATAGGCAATGTACACTGATAGAGCTCCAGTTGAGTGTAATCAATGTTTGCTAACGTCCTGTGACCTTAGGAATCCAGGCATGGCTCAAGGCATGGCTCTGGTTTGAAACCCACTGATTATGAGGCAGCACATTAATTGTTATGACAACTACAGCTTGCATGACAATCAGATCTAACTGCTCTTTCTGTTACTATTTCTCAAAAGAACAGAGCCAGCCAATTTAAAAGCTCAGCTGTAAGTATTATCTGCTAGTTCTCCTTTCTGTGAAAATGTGAGAGTGGATTACTCTTCCCCCGACACCTAATTTAGGATAGATGCAGTCTTCTGACCACATGCTTTCTGTTCTTCCTGCTCTGGTAAGCTTGACTAGAAGCTGATCTGCATTGTAGCTAACCAAGATGCTTCACTTCACCTCCCTTTTGTCAGCATACAAAAGCTCATGTCAGGAGAGCTTTCAGAGGTAATCAATCCAGAAAAATAGATCAGCAAAAGGAAAACATGGTGAATAAATATTTCACTGCACTGTGTAAGCCTGTTGTTTTAAATAGCAAAACAGACAGCTTAATCTGTTTTCTTTACATATTTTAATTATTCATTTATTTGTGTACAGACAATGTGTATGTGTTTGTCTGAAGGTATCATCCCAACATCTGGGATTATTTGTGCAGTATTTGGGAGCGTGCAAGTTCCTTGATCATATTATGTTTTGGTGACTGCTTCCCAGGATGCAGTGATATGTCATTTCAATGTATTAATGTACTCTCACTAGGGCATCCTCTTCCATTAAGGATTCTTACGGCTACAGCAATTTGTCCCACTTTATTGAATCTAGATGTGGCCATGGACTTGGCAACAGTGGGACTCCCTGTGGTTAGACAGTCCTGACATCCTAGATACCATGACAGGTGTTTGAAACATCTTTTTCCCTGGTTTCACTGCTAGGAATATCACACTCGAATTGGGAATCATCTTTACAGAGCAGAGTTGTGTTGACAGAGGCAAATGGTAAACACACACAAGCACACAGACACACACCCCCCACCCTGCCTGATGTTTAGCACAGGCCTGTGGGAGGTTATTGTGTGGGTCTGCGACTAAGTGGAACATGTGTTTCCCAAGAATGTAAAGCAAAGTGTCATGCAGTGAGTGACCTCACAGCAGTGTAATCTGCATATGACAGTACCAACTATGTGAAAGTAATCAAAGTGGATTCAAAGTGATTATTAATGCCTGTGGAATAGTGGCTTGTGGTTATCAGCTGTTCAATGAGAGGGGAATCAGATCTAACTGTATAAAGGCGGAAGTTCTGAGTTGAGACTGGCCCCCCTGGCCCCCCCGCCCCGCTACAGGCAAGCCATTAGGCATAAATAAATTTGCAGTGAACTACAGGCCTTCTTATCATGAATCTGGAGTAAGAATAATTCAGATGAGTAGCCCTGGGCTCACACAAGGTGGAGTTAGATCCCTGCAGGCAGCATTTGTGGCTATGTAGCTGCACAATTATATATCCTGTGATCATATACTGTGAGTTTTGTCTTGTCCTACCCACTGTGAGAACTGTAGCCATGACTCCTTTCAAAGGTTAGTCACAACAGTATTATAAATGCTAAACCATAGAATTTACTGTAAATACTCTAATGGTTTTAAAATATTTTGCTATTTTCTAAAGGCGTTTTCTGTTTTGTATGTTGTGTCTCTATTTTAAACTGATTTTTTTACCTTTTGCATAAACTTTCAATGAAATAATGATACTAACTTTTCTCATTGAGTTGGATCTTTGAGCAATTATTTGCTTTCACTTCCATTCAGTGATCATGATTTTAAGATTGCTTCCTGTGCTCTTTCCCAACCTGCTTGTGAGTTATTTTAGATTATTACTGAGTGAAAGAGAGATATTTCTAATTTTGGTTCTTGGAAAGAGAGTCAATCATTCAAGATTCCTGTCTCAATGCTCATTTCATGTCTCTTTTGATCATTTTATATTATAGCTGCACATATTCCAGACAGGCTAGGAGTATGTAGAAACTCATTTGCATTTCAGAATTTACTCCAACTGTACAACTGTACTTGTTTAAACATACATAAATTAGAGATTGATAGTTTTTTTTTCTGGCGGTATATTTCCATTAATGTTGCTTTGTTGCTAACAGAACCCTTGTAAAAACTCCTATAGAATACCCATTCAAGTGTGAAAGCCACAGTTCCTTTCTAAACACAAAAAGTCATTAAATTCAGTTGCTTATTTGGAAAGTCTATTTGGAAATAATCAGGAAAATGTTTTAACTGAGAGGGGAGGGTAACAGAAAGATAAACATCTCCATTCTACATTCCTAGAAAAAGATGAGGTGGCTCTCACATCCACACCAGCTGACCCAACAAAATTTTAACTAAACCTTGCATGATCTTGTAAGCAGCTCAAAACCTTCATTAATGCTTATATTTTGGCAAGAGGTAGATGTAATCTTCCCTTTTTATCTACTGAAATTAAGGGCTACTGTGTTTATATTTTCAGTGGCTTTGAGAGACCCAGCTTTTGCTTTACAGTGTTCCAGTCCAGCTGGTTTTATGTTTGCTTTAGGATTCCTGATCAAAGGATAGTATTAAACTTGGGTCAGGACAAAGGTGGTATATGAAGTATGTTGTGTGTATAACTAGTATTTGTGCTTAAAGGTGAAGGGTTCTACCTTCTCTAAATGTCTGTCATAAAAAAACAGGATTTTCTTGTTGCCTAGTAGTGTAAGTTGGCACATCTATTCTTATCATGTATTACAAGTATGTCCTCCAGGACTTTGTAGAAATATTTACTTGCTTGCTGAGTGGATGGAAATACAATTTTATGGTCATTTGAGGAGCTCTCCAAATATTTTAATTTTCATGTGACTTAGTCACCCAGGAAGTGATAAGAGCCGTTCTGTTCAATAACACCTTATTTCTGGCTTCATCTGCTTTCATTCTACTAAATCTTGTTGTAATGTGAGTTGCGATGTACATCCAGTGGTTCTAAGAAAGCGTTCTCCTCCTTTTACAGCGTAAGAAGTTTACATGCCACATATGTCTTGATTCCTTACAGAAAGTCAGCACATTTTACTTTAGCAGGTGTCAGAGCAGATAGTTTCAGTATGGTCTGAATTTTAGCAAAGACAATTCTCTGTGGATAAAACAGTCTAAATACACAGTCTTCATTTCTATTACTCCAAATTCACAGTATTTTACTATAGTTCAGTTTTAACATGTCTGATGGGATTTGACTATTAAAAATACCAAGGGACCAACTTAATGGATTAATTTCAGAAATTTCCCCCAGATCAAAACAAATCCAGCAACTTGTCTTCCACAAACATGATACTTTTTCCAAGCTGTATTGGTAAAATATGCATGCAGTTTAACTGCATTCCATCAAAATATCAAATTTCCTCACAGTTGGAACATATCCTTTTCTCTTTGCCATTTTACCATCCAGTTTGAACGACCTTTCTGCTGACTGCCATTCCAGAGTCAGAAATTATTTCTGGAATTCTTCAAACCATCATCTACTACATTCCCTTATTTTGACTTGCATCATGAACAATAAATGATACCGTAAATTCAATTTTTAGCTACTACCTCAGCTTGCCTCTGTTGTGATACTTAGAGGCATAATATTCTTATGTACAAACTATTTTTTGATCCAGTGACTATTCAGGGATAGTTTCTATCCCCACTAACTATCCCATTGTATTGTGCAAGAATTTGTAACATAGTGTTATGTTAGCAGCATGCCTAAAAATAAGTAAAATATTTTTACTTATTTTTATTTTATCCCCCCCCACCACACACAACTTTTTAATCTCTTCCTAAGATTTTACTGCAATAATATGTGCATATGTGTTGAAAAGCCTGGAAATAGAATGCACTATTTTCTACCATTACCCCTAAAAGCAAACTATTTCTTCTCCCCTATTGGCTTTCACAGTGTAGTGTGTTGCTGATGGTAGACTCTCAAGAGGAGTTGGAGTAAAAAGTACTGGATGTTTATGAGTATTCAGTGAGTGTTTTAGGGCCCACACCTGTACTCCACTGCCATAACCCATGAAACCATTATCAAGAATACTTGACAATTAGGTTTAGTTAGGAGGAAATCAGATTTTGAGCTGAAGAGTACTTGAAGGCCAAGGATTCTGTTTGTGAAGCTGTTGGAAAACCAACCTGGCTGGTGCTTTGCACCTGGGGATTCTTTCATGACTTCTGCAAGGACAATGGTGAGACTTTTCATATGTAATCAGAAGCCAGAGAATTTAGTGAACAGAGTAGCTTACACTTAGCCTCCATGAGGTGGAACTGAAAGCTTAAAGATTTCATATCTTCTCTTTCTTTACCCATGACTATCTGTCAGTTCCCAAATAGTTTTATGCTGTGCCTTAGGACTTTGGTCTGCGCTGATGTGGACCTTGTGTGTTATTTCAGGGCTACAGCAGCACTCTGTTTTGCACCGTTCTTGGAGAGCACCCAGTGTATCAGCGTACATACTGTGTTTGTCCAGTAGAGTTACCCATCTGGAGCTTATCTTATCAATAGCTGTAGCTTTTGTCCTCTGCTGTTCTCATCTTCCTCCCTTTTACTTCCAGGTGTAGCCCAGTGCAGTCTACATAGAAAGTCATCAATTAAAGCAGCTAAGATATCCTGCATGGGCTATCACACTTGTCCTGGAGATAAACTCATACATTACTCCCACTAGAAAAAAAAAATTTCTCTGGGAATTACTCCCTCTTCTGGACCTTATGTTCTGGACTTGACAGATGTTAGGTTAGAGTATAACTCCTACCTATCCTGTCACTTAGATTGATTTTAAATCATTTAACCAGGAAGGGTTAAGGAAGATGAAAGAGTCTTATTGTCAGTGCATTTTCCAAATGGTGTAAGATGATCATGGGCTTCAGTGATGTGCACTAATTAGAATCTTTATGTGAGTAAACAATAAAATGAAAATGTTTCTGAATTCCCAGTTACTTATACAGAGAAGAAATTGCATTCTGTTTTCTCCTAGAATATGTCTAGCCTTAGCATGACAAATGATTCTACTCACAATTGTCTTATGACACTGTCTGATCCAGTTCAAATCTCTTCAGAGAATGTTAATACATTTATCCTCTATCAATCCTGAGGGAATAAAAATGATGAAGAAACCTGAACTAGCAATTGATATCCACAGTTAAATGATGGGGTTTATTCTGGTAACAAAAGAGCGTATGTCCATTCAAAATTCTCTACTTAGTGACCATGGGAGGTGGAGGGGAAGGAAATCTCCAGAAGCCCTATGGATGGCTAACTGTGCCCTAATCACAGCAACTCAAATTCCGTCAGTTACTGAAAGTGAACTGTCCCCAGGAGTGAGCAGGTGTTGACTTAAATTTGTGATTCAATTGCTGAGATGTGATGATCAATTTGAGTCTTAGGTAAGGTGTCATCTGAACAAGGACTTTATTCTATTTATCATTTGTGTACAGGCTACATTTGAGATCAGGTCTCCAATTCAAAGTCAAGAGGATATAATTGCCTAGTGTAGTTAAATATTTTCAAAACCTTAGCAGACACCTCTCTGAATCTTGAATATCTGAATACCTTTGCAATGTTGACTAAAGAAGCAAATGTGGCTCTAGGTGATATTGAGGGCAAAGCTGGGAACGGATCCAAGATCATTCAAGTCCCAGTCCAGTGCATCAGCATAAGTCATCCTTCTTGCTGAAATGTATCTCACCTGTGCCACGATTCTGTTCTCAATTAATTCATTTTTAAAATCAGGTATCATCTACCTGTGAACTTAAGATTTTATGTCTTATTATTTATTGATCACAGTGAGATCTTTATTAAAAAACACTGTATTGTCCTGAGTTGCCCTTAAACTTATTTGAAACCGTGTTTTTATGACTTGGCATAGTTATTCCCATTCTCTCCAGTGAGAGATCAAATTCATATCCCATAGGTCTACAGTATTATTCAAACATCTATGCACTCCACATTTGTAAACAAAAAGTACAGGAGAGACCATTTCTTCAGACAACACACAGTCTAGTTGACACCATGTCATGGCTGAAACCCAGCCAGCAGTCACACAACACACAGCCACTCACTCACCCTCCCCTATCCCAGGGATGGGGGAGAGAATTGGAGGGGTAAAGGTAAGGAGACTCGTGGATTGAGATAAGAACAATTTAATAATTGAAATAGAACATTATTATTGTTATTGGTGTTTTTATTATCAATAATGATGATAGAATATGCAAATGGTGAGCAGCTGCACTGTGTATCACTCACCTGCTGACCAAGGCTCAGCCCATTCCTGGCTAGTGATCCTGGAGCAGAGAAAATCTGGAAACTGCAGTCCTGGAAGAGAAAGAGAACTTTCTGGCTGGCCCTCATTAATATACTGGGCATGACGTTGTGTGATAAAAAATATCCCACTGGCTAATTTAGATCTGTTGCTCTGGCTATGCTCCCTCCCAGCTTCTTGTGCACCTGCACACTGGCAAAACATGGGAAGTTGGAAAGTCCTTGGTTTCTTAGCAACAACTAAAAACCTCAGTATATTATCAACATTTTTCTCATACCAAATCCCATACTGAATCCAAAATGCAGTGCTATTCTAGCTACTAAAAAAGAAAATTAGCTCTAGCCTAGCTGAAACCAGGACACACCAGTAATAATTTTCAACAAATGTACATTCTGAGGCAGTGCAGACTTCCACAGAGGACATCCAAACTTTTTTTAAAAATATCTGATTACATCCTATCTTTACAAGTTGTTCAAAGTGTTTAACCTCCCATTTTCAAGCTTCAGGGGTAATTAAAATGCCCCTGATAGTCCTTTCAGTATTTTAAATCTCCTAAAAAAAAAAATAAAAATCTAAGTACGTGAAAGAGCATAGTTTACATTACTACAGTTTTCTCAGGATAAACCTTTTGTTTAAGAGAAAATTAGACATAGTCGAGTACTCACTGTAGGCAATCCATAACAAGTGTTGCTGAAAGTGTAATGTGCATTTCAGATTCATTCATTGTGATAACAGCAATCTGAAAGCTAGATATAAAATGAAAAACTTCTGTTGCCAGGGTCAAGTGATAGTCTAGATTCTATTTTTTATTAATTTGTCGGTCTGAACATCTAAAGGAAGAATAAAAACATTGTTTCCCTGCAGAATTAAAAATTCCTGCCTAAGCTCTCTGGAGCAGTGTTGCAGTCCTATTGCTCCAGGGATATGGCAAGTTCCATAGCTGAGACCTCTTTGGTTCTGAGGAGAAAACATGGTAACTCCACAGTACTGGAATTACTTTCTTGACAAGTGTTAATAAAGCCTTAACTAGACTCATGAAATTGTTGAAAGAATCACGTAAAGTTTTTTACAACAGGACATTAAAAAATACGTGAGATTGGGCAAAAATTCTTGTTTAAGACAAACATTGCAAAGACATCAAATATGGTAAATTTGGTTAGGTTTGTGATAAAAAACACAGCTTAATAAAGATGAAACATCCAACAAATTTTGTATCGTGGCTTTATTTGATGTAACATTAATTTGTGTAATAGATATTTTAATATATTTTATTAAGTCTATATAAATTGTATATTATATTAAGTTATATATTTGGAAGTCTGAAGGGGCAGTACTGTACAATGTTACATATGTACATTTGGGGAGAACTTATTTTTTCCTTAATAGACTAAGTTGTGGAGGATTTTCTTCAGCATTAAAAGAAATAGTGGTTTCACTGTTAATCTCAGATGGAATTGGATCAAGACTGCGTTTGTCATAAATGGCCAGCCATTCCCCACTCTCAAGTTCCCAGATGCTTCTGTAACACAGGAGATTATTGCCTGACAATTGCAGAGCTTGAGGCTACCAGGACCATGTGAAGCTTTTTTTCAACCGGGATAAAACCTGCTCAGCTTGTCAAGACTTTTTTTTTTTTTTTCTCTTTCCCGAGATCCTTGCCTGATTAAAAAGGTGGTTTTATTGCATAAGGTTTTGTGGTTAGGTGAAATCAGGAAGTTAACTTGTGGAGAATGTGAACATCTGATCCTTGTTTCATTCAAAACCCTCCCTTAAATTTCTTTTGTATTATGGCTGAACAACAATATTGATTTGCAAGTGTGTGTTTTTTTTTAAACTAATATTTCCCTTCTCCCCCCTCCTGTTTTCAGATGCATTCAAAACCTGAGAACAAGAAACCTGGATATTTTAAGAGTCAAATTTACATGTTTGGGGGTTTGTTTTAATCAAAAGTGGGATGTTTTGGAATGTCAGGATTTCAATTTCTAAGGAATTGCAGAAGCATAGACAGGGTAGTGCTGAATTAAAGTGTCAGTTCTATTGCCTTCTGATCAATCAGATCCATTAAAGAATCCAGAGAGACTGACAAAAAAGGAAAAGTCATCTGGAGAGCAACACTGTAAATGCAGCAGTCATGATGCTGTGAATGCAAACCCTGTGAGCAGAGCTGCAGAAAAAGAAATGGAGGCAAACATAGCCCATAAAGAAGTAAAATATTCAGCAATTGTATTTTTCTGTTGACTGTGCCATATGCTACATCAATGAGCAATATATTCTTTTTTCCAGGAATACTAAGCATGATATAAAATAGAAAGTAATAATGAATTGATAGATGTGAAACAATTGTTTAGTGAGACAAAGGGCAGTAATGAAGGGTAGTATATTATGTTGCTGTTTTAATAGCCTGTCACTGATGGGATGTATTAAGGCCATAGCATGTATTTGCTGGTGGATGCTTCATCTTTTTCTTTTTTTAGGGAAGAGAACATAGCTGAACGACTCCTGACTGTACTTGTCAGTACTTAACTGTAAACCTCTTCTAAGTATCACTAAAAAAACTCTCTGTCCTTGACCTTTCTGTACATTTTTCGTTCAATCTTTTTGCAGGAGAAAGGGGTGGGAGGGAGTCACAGGAGAGAACAGAAATGGAAGGGAAGGATAAAAGAAAAAGGAGATGGTATATTTCACATATATCAACTGAGAAACCAGATATTTTCTGTGTTTCTGCCACTAAATTGAAGCATGACTTTGGGCAAGTCAGATAATGTTTTGGGCCCCCTGGAGTCTGTATCTTGAGGATCATTTGTCTCTAGGTACAAGAAGTGCAAAAAAGATGTACGTATGTTAAGATTCTTATTTGTAAGTGGTTTAAACTCTAATGGCTGCCCTTGTAGATTGAAATAAACCTCCTTTGGGTTCTGATTTAGCAAGGTCTTGAACTACATTGCTGTCTTTAAGCAAGAGTTGGGTTCAGTGGGTCCATGCCTAAAATTAGAGGTATGAGAGGTATGCCCAAATGAATGGCTGAATGACAGCCTCACTAAGGGTAGTAGCCTGGACACACATTCTTTCCCTGTTGGCAAATATTAGACACCTGACATATTACCATTAAGGTAAATAACAAATAATGTTTGACTCCCATAATTTCTAATGTCCAAAGTAGTATATGAGCTATTTTTGAAGTGTTTAAGAGCTTCAGGATTTAGTGAGTCATGTTTTTAATATTTTTTTTTTTAGAATTAAAGCATTTTCTTCCACCTTGCATGTAAAAAAAAATTTTAAAAATCCCAATACTTTCTTCCACCTTGCATGTAAAAAAAAATTTAAAAAATCCTAATACAATGCAAACACACTTTATGATTCATATTTGCAACAATACCAGCAAGGAGAAAAAGATGGTAAAAAAAGAGACACAATGAGATATGCCGGATAAGATTTTTAAAAGCTTTGCCAGAGGGAGGGAGGAAGAACTGAAAATCCTGCATTTGGTACTTAACGATATAATATTGGCTCAAGTGTTGGAATTACTTTTGCAATACATTTGTGATGTTGTTATTAGAAGAAGATTGCTGTTCTTCTTCCCAGGATCTTCATTACCATGGTAGCTTTCTCTGTTATGCATATAGGACTGTTCTGAATTTTAAGAGATCTGTATTTGGCTGAGGATGAATACGCAGATGTACTCTGCAAACACTCTGCTTGTGACTTCTACAGGAGGTCACAGCAAAAGAGAATATCTGATCAATCACTCTGTCCCAAACCAGACACAGGAAATCATTGCTTCCAGTATGTCTGGGCTTGACAGTCTGATCATTGTGTATTACTATTCAAACGTCTTTGAAATTTTCAAGATACAGACATAAGAAGCAACACAAAATGTTTGACAAAATGACACTTTTTTGTATGATACAGAATAACTGAGAAAGTGACATGAGACAGGAGCCTTCAATACGCTTCATTTTTTCTTGAAGGTTTGACTTTTCCACATGTTAATACTTCAACCCATTACCCGTAAACCAACAGAATGAGGCACTGCTTGACGTTGGCTACGCGGAACGAACTTGGAAAGCAAAGCACAGTGGCAAAGATCCATATCTGACTTTACGGTACATGGTCCTCATTTTTAAAGAATGGCTCTGCAGCTTATCTACACCTAGACAAATGATTGCAGTGGATCAGCTCCTGGTTTTAGATACCACTTTCCACCCTCTAATAAATTATGTGGCTGCTGTTCAGAACCTTTATGCAACCAAATGTAATTTTCTAAGTCTAGGTACAAGACTGGTCTTGACATGAGGGATGGTTCTGACTTTTGTAATGACAGTAACTATGGTGTCAGTGGCTGTATTATGCAACAGACTTCATGACCTTAAAGCCCCTAGATTTGCTGTTTAGCCACTTAGCATCCCAAGATCCATTTACAATGGTAGATACTAATCTCCATTTTGCACCCAGACAACTGAATACACAGGAGGCCTACGAAAATGTCTTAGTATTGTCCCTTGACAGTGGAAAAACGGAAATATTTTTTTTTCCTACATTAAACAATTTGCAGTTTAAACTCAAAATACAAACACCTGTGACTGTGAAGGAAATCTATAACTCAAAGCTTAGTTTTTTGTAACTTGAAAGATAATGCTAGAAGTCATTGGGTTCATCAAAAACTAGGAAGCTGGTTATTTGTGTGTTTACTCTTGCCCTCACTCCCTTTGCCATTTATTTAGCTAAATTCATAAAGGAGAAATTTGATTCAGGATATATTTACTTGAAATAACAAGGAACAACACGA
Source organism: Pterocles gutturalis (assembly GCF_000699245.1). Classification (NCBI taxonomy): domain Eukaryota; kingdom Metazoa; phylum Chordata; class Aves; order Pterocliformes; family Pteroclidae; genus Pterocles; species Pterocles gutturalis. Next base: position 23,067 of record NW_010134051.1, on the reverse strand, counting down.
GTTCATATGTATTTTTAGTAGACTTTCTGTCCTGTTAGCCAGTGGGCATAAAATGGATGGGATGGGAAGAAATAAGTGTATTTTGTTCTTTTACAGTCTCCGCTGAGAGTCTTTTGCAGAGTGATATAGAAGAGTAACTTTTTCTAAGTAGCAAGACTTATATTACTCTTGCTGTTAGTACACCTGATATGCACGGATAATTTTTCTCCTTAATGTATTTTCTTAGAGACATCTGGTCCCTCCTTTCCCACTCTCCTCTCTTTGATACCACTGGGAACAGATTATGGCTAGAATAAGAATTCGAATGAATTCTTGTTTGCCTTCACTAAAAGCCCTACAGATTTTTCCATTATTTTTCTTTCTCCCTTGTCCTTTTTCTACTTGCGCTGAATGTTGGCTTGTAAAGAACCTTCCTAGCATGCTCGATCCATTCTGCGTAATGATTGAATTCATTAGGTAGGATATCATTTTAAGTAAAGGAGTCCTGAGCAATGCTTGCTTTGTGAGATCCCTAGAGGTTGGGGAAAGAATAGAGCCTGAACTGCTCAAACAGGGGTATCAAAGCAAACAGTGAGAACTCAGACCCAGCACACTTTGCACAGTTTGAACTTAGACAAATACTGAAACAACAACAAAAAGAAGCAGAGGCATGAAAGACTAGTGGATTTCCTGTCTTAGTAGAAAACCTTCCCAATAAAGGCAAAGTATCATTGATGCAGTGATGGCTATGTGAAAAAAACAAAACAAAAACCTATTATGGCAAATCTGAACTTCTGATGACCTCTTTATTAGCAAGGTGTTTGATGCCTTTGTTTAAAATCGTAAACTCCACAGCATCTACATAGCTATAGCTGTACATTTTTTTAATGTGGAAAAAAAGCTTATATGTTAACAAGCAATAGTAACATGGCAATGTATAAACCTTATTTCCAGATGTTCGGGGATCTAAGTATTTTTCCAACTCACCTTCAAACACCTGCATAGTAGCATTAAATGAGTATAATAGAGGAGGAAGAGGCACTTAAATTCAGAGATTTAGATTGTAATTTAATGGAAAAAATCCATTTAAACGGGGAGCTCTATTCCCTGGCTCTATTAGAGAGCAATTACTGAGAGAGGACACCTTGTGGTGGTCGGTGGTTGAGTAAATGCACATGCCTTTAAAAAGAGTTTATGTAGCTGCTGCTTTGTAATAAAAGTAATAAGAGCCCTATTGTGCTGATCTCCGAAAAGATTAAATTTGTAATTAAAATATAAATTATCAATAGACAATTTTCCACTGTTTTATATTTGGGCTTGTTTTTCTAAAATTAAACTTTCTTGTCAGCATTGGGTTCTTAAAATAATTTTCATAACATTTAAAGTCCTTTTTGCAAGCTCAGGAATAATTCCTTTTGAGCGAGAATTCACAAGAATGGTTTTGATGATGTATAGCTTTTTCAGTAAACATTACAACTTGTTACCCAAATGTCCTTTGTTTATATTTTCTGTGCTATTTTTTTCTCAGTTCAACACAAATACCTATGCTCAAGGTAATCAACATTTAAAGGGTGACTCTATTTTTGAGAGTCCTTCAGAGTGACGCTTTGGTAAGATCATGGCTAGTTCAGACTGGGAAGGTGCTGTTTTCCTGACAGGTTTTTGAGTTGAGCATTTAAGATCATAAGATATTCAGGTACATGAGGTTCTCCTTAAAATGCTCCTTCACCCAGGCATGCGGTATTTCAAACCTACACATGCAGTACTGAATCTTGAGTAGCCTAGAATTCATGTCTGGTTTTGTAGATGGGTCTGGGGCCACCTAGAATACTTAACTTTAATGTCAGTCTGTATTCTGATTCAAGACAATTTTAAGCAAATCTTAAAAAGATGAGGGAAGGTTATCCTATGATCAGTTTTACTCATATTTTGACTAAAAAAAAAAATCGCTGACATAATTTGTGATGCAGATACATACTCCCCATATACTTACAAAGGAAAGTCCTATTAGCTTCAGTTGCAAAAGAAATGCTGAAGGGCAAGAATCTTCATGTGAATACAGAAATACAGGAAAAGAACGCTCCTGGGAGTCTCAAGGATTTTCACAAACAATGTACAGCATAAAAACAAAATTGAAGAGTTCATATTGTAAATGTGTTCTTTTGAGAATAGGATCATGGCAGGAATGTTTGCTGGGAGGCTCTAAATCTCAGTCTTACTCGTCAGCTTATGAAAAATGATGGTATTTATAAAGCCCAACTGGTTTTTAAAGATAGGAAAATCAATCTGTGAATCATGACAAGTAATGGTGATTACCCTCAGCCTGGCACTTTGTTGGAACTTCATGTTTTTTATACCTATGTTAACAGCAGGGACGGTAATCTTAAATTCACACTTTTGATTCAGAACTAGATTTCCTCAAGTTACATATCTACAAAACCAAGGAAGAGCTTCTTCCCAGGTTGTTTGACTGTGGGACATTAATCCAAATGAACAGATTAGCGTTATGCTCCCATTGCAGTGAATGTAGTTAACAAATATAACAACAAGCTGAAGCATATCTAATCAAATTGTAATGAAATTATTATTGCTAAATGATAGTGTATATCACCAATTTTTAAATGGAATGACATCAAATATTAGTTTAACATAAAATGCAGGGGGAACTTCTCTTGGAGCATGGTCAGAGATGAAGGTTTTCTGTTTTATTATTCACTCCTACAAGCAGAGTGTTAAATTTCAACCAACCTTTTGTTTTATTGATAGCCAGAATTTCATTAGCCTTGGTCAGGTTGGAGGGAAGATGAAACATGCCAGCTTTTTATCTCTGTGTTCATACTTCTTGCAAGCAAAAGCATAAAATGGGATTCTGCAAACCTCCTTGGATATCCTCTCTAAGACTGCTGACAGGGTTCTAGTATGCCTTTTTACAATTTCAGCTGCTAATCTACTCTATGTGATAGTTACAGTTACAAATTATTGTTTATATGTTTTGCTATTCTAGGTCAACTGCATGGGTACGTATACACATTTCTGCCTGTCATTTGATGTGGTTCTCTCCTGACAAAACCAGCATTTCACTGGGAAGAACAGGCATTCAAATCCTGATATAATCATGCTGTTCAGGTAAAAATCTTTTTTGCAGCTCTGGTACCTTTCTTCTGATGGCAGCGCTGAACCAAGCCTTACTGATGTACTAGGGACAGAAATAGGTGTGTTAGGTGATGCTGCTGAGGTTCGGTGTAGTCAAACAGCCAGGATTTATTGTTGCTCTGATGCTACTGAGCACTTGTTTTACACTACAGTATAAATTAGTATCAGTCAGTCTCTTCTCTGTGGGATCAAACTTTTATCTAATTGTTCATGTTTCATTTTTCCTTAGACGGTTAAAACACAACCTAAGACAGCTTTACAGTTTGGACATTATTACCAGTGTAATACCTTATATAGTTGTATTAATATTATCTACTGATAATTCTGCATCCTCTTCCACCCAAGATATTGAGATATTGAGTCTCACAAAATGTCTTTATACTAAGTTTGCATGTAAATGCTAGTTTTACATACAGGAAAAGGAAGTCACAGAGCTCATTTCAAGCATAAACCCTGTCTCTTGGTGTCTCAGAGGTTGTATTTTTTTCTTCTTTTTTTTTTTTTTTTTTCTTTTTTTCATGTTTGGTGGTCTTTTTTGTAATTAGGCATTTTAGTTAGTAGAACACACTGCCACATTAAGTGGATCACTCTGAAACCCAGTACAGTTAATGGAGGCATGTCTAAGGATCCAATAAGGATCTGAAGACAAAAGACTTTAGTGGATATAGAATATCAGGTAGTAATGTTGATTCAAGTTGGGGTTGGTATTTATTTTTATAATTTGTGTATTTAGTGCCCATGTTGTCATAGAGAGTGAACAATACAGCCATGCTGATGTGCAAGAGGGGAATACTACTGCCAAAGAAAGCAGCTCTGTCCATAAAGCCCTGCTTCTGGCTCTGCACCACTGACACCGCCCAAGGGGCCAAAAGAAAGAACATGCTGAAAAGCCTTTTCTGCCGCCTTTATATCTCTTACCCATTTTAGTATTACTTAGTATTAGATTTCCATGTTCACTAGATGTGGAAAAGTGATTGAACCATTATTTATTTAAGAACGGAAAACTATTTTTGATCCGTGATCTCTAGTAGAGTGTTTAAAGAATTTTTCAGCCTTAGAAAAAAATTAAACTTCTAATCTTCAGGTCATGGCACAATCAAATATTCAAAATGCATTTTTATGTTTAAATATATTAATACGTAATTGGCAAAAATTGTATATTCATTTATATGCGTATGTATCTAAAGTATTACAAGAAGAGTATCAACTCAGTGTGTTGCTTTCACATTATTTTGACAGAGATATTTGAAATCCAGATTTCTTTGTGCATAGAAAGAACACTTAACTTATGTTTAAGAAACAACAGCTGTTTCCAGCTTATCTCAAATAGTATGAATAGATAAAAATACATATTCTTCATCTCTCATATCATCTCCTGAATACTCAAACAAATGAATAATCAGGAACAATGTGAAATCAAAAGATAGCAGATGAAATTCTGAACTTCTTAGGTCAATGGGAATTGTGTTATTGACTTCATTGAGGACAGTATTTTACCTGATACATTGAAGTTCCAACCCTTACAAAAATGCAGTAGGTAGGTCATTAATCATAACCATGTAGAGCTACACTAGTACAAAGCTGTACATTAAAATCTGATATGAAAAGTTATTGTTTTCTCTGTACCCAGGGGAGGGTGTTGGTGATAGTACTCACCCAGAAATGAAATTCAAATGGGTCATCTTACTCAGGATGGAAAACATATGCTGATTGCAACAAGAAGTATTTGGGTTTTTTCTCTTTTGAGAGAAATATATATTATGAAGCACAGCCTGAGCCTAAAAATATTCCCCTGATGGCTTTACATTTTCTTCAGATGTCTTACAGCTCTCCTATCAACAGCCAGTACTTCAAGGTTAAGACACATGCAACACTAGATATGAAATGAATATGGATGATTTGAAAAAGAAAGGTTATTTTAAATTACCACTGTTCACAAATATGTTAAATTTTTAAAATCTAAAGTGTGCACTTTTGCAAAAGAACTCTGAAATGTCCTTAGT
>NW_010134051.1:0-17920 GCF_000699245.1 Pterocles gutturalis | reverse complement strand
TCCTGCTGATAGCCAAAATATCACAAGTGATTATTAAATGTTCTGAATCATTTGGTTCATTCTTCATCTTCCTTGCAAATTTTTGAGGTACAAACTAGATGATTTTCTGTTTCAAGAAAGTACTTAAAATGCTTTATTGGATCCTTACAGTAATTACAATATTTCTCTAACTACCAAACTATAAAGCTAGGGGAATAATAATGAAAAACAGATAAATCCATGGGAAATTAAGAGAGTTTGTATCTCCCTAGTTTTTCTAACAGATGTTTTAATATACTGTTTTTCAAATGAGTAATCTATTATTGCTTTTATTATTAAACAGATTTTTAGATAGTATGATAATCAGAATTATAAAATTATCCAGGATGATACACTGAATTTTGAACAATGAGGAAGGCTTACATAGTATTATTTGTTTCCAAACATAAAATAAGATAAAATCTCAAACATGGTTATGCTTTGCAGGCTAAAAAGTTATACCCTGGAGAAAATATTTCAGCTATTAAACTGGGATGAGGAAAGTATACTGTGAATTTAAAAGGAAGTTCTTCACCCAGTTGTAACTATTTACAGCATTCTAAATTATAACATTCATATATACTAATCTCATTCACTGGAAAAATATTCAAGAAATGTACAAAATGTAAATTGTATTTTTTCATATATCTTGAAAATGTTAGGACACTTTTGAACTGTTGCCAAAACCATAAGGAGACTGTGTCAGATTACTCTAACGCGGCAGCCAGAAAAAAAAAAAATAAGTAATCCAGTCTAGCTATATGAAACTCTTAAGGGGATATAAAGTAAAATATAACCAAATACTATAGGTGACTACTCAGTCAGGAAAAACAAATTTGGCTGTTAGTCTGTCTTCAGACTAATCTACAGTCGTCATCACTCAGCCTCTTCACTTAAACACATTGTAAAAATAGCTTTCAGGCTGAAAGAGTGAAAAAGCTGATACAGCCAGAAGAATGAAACTTGATGAGTGATTCTACCATTTAAAAATGATATTACGTATAATTCCCAACATCAAAGGAAGGGAAGCAGTCTTCTTCATTCTACCCCACTTCCTTAGGGCAGTAATATGTGCCGCAGTTATCGAAATAATTCAGTCCTTTGTTTTCATTTTTAATTTATCTCTTTGTCCTGTAGTTTACATACTAGCATTTCTGCTACAAACAAAATGGTTGCACAGATATTATACCATCATGCCTTCATTTATAAATATAGATGTAAGACTCATTCTACCATCTCAAGTACAAAATGCTTTGGCCATGAACTCATAGAGGAAGATGCCTACAGTAAAGAGAATTTCAAAAGGTGGCAGCAGTGTTTCAGTATAGCCGGACAGATAACGAAATGCTGTCAAGTAGGAATAGTAAGAAGCACATAAGGCATATTAAAGTAACCAAAATTACTTGTGGGATAAAAGTTCTTTTCTATATATGTAAGTATGTATGTTGCTTCTCTCCAAAAATGTTACTCCTTTAAAAAAATGCATGTTACCGTGATGATGGCCGCAGGGACAAGAATCAGGCAGAAAGCACCATTTTAGTTTTTGTGCAGGTGACCCAGTCCCTCCGGGATGTGCTTCTGTTTCAGTCCAGTTCAACTCCCTCTTTGTCATGCTGCTCAGACAGCTTGTGTGTCCTGCCACTGCATGACTGCCGCTGCAGCCAAGCTCATCAATCAAACTCAACGAAAAGGCTTGGGAGACTTGAAAGTCTGCTGGATTATGTGCTGAGCCAGCTTCAGGAATTTGGTACAATTCTTAGTTAATGTTATCCTTCTCTGACAAATCAGCACAATTACTTTAAAATATGCTTTATTATTTAAATACTTTTATGGATGGCCATAAGAAATTCAGCACAGATATTGCAGTGTTACCATTCTGAAGCATGGCATTGCCCTTGTAAGAGCATTAGGGTCGTTCACGTAACAGAACATATAGAGGCTGTTTCAGTCTTCAGTTCATGCAGAAATTACAGCGTGACGGCTATGCCATGAAAAAATTAGCTTTTGTACCTTTTCACTAATATATTTCAAAATAGTCTCTTGTGAAATGTTCTTTCTGGGCTGTTGCTTCCTTGATGGTTCATTTTTTGGTTGCTCTCTTAAATACAAAGTGGGCATCTGCGAGATATGCAATTAAGATGAGGACATAAATGGGGATTAATTTAAAGGAGGATTATGAGGGAGATTTTAAATCTAACTGTATAAAAAGGACTACAAATGTAACCCAGTGCATTCATTAGTCTGATTGGCAGAAATAATTTATCAGCCAGCTGAGAAATGACATTGAAATTGTTTTCTTGTACTATGCACTTGATCAGATGTAATCTAAAGAATTTCGGCTCTATTCAAAGTGTCACTTTGACCAATTCCGTATTCCATTACTGCAAAGGAAAACAAAGTCCCTCACCCTCACTGGGCTGGTGCAACTTGCTTGAAGAAAGGATATTTGGAAAGTGAATGTACAAGCTTTTTTGTAGAAAATCTGACCATCTTTCTATCCCCCATTTACACAGATATGCTAATAGAAATAGGACAGAGACTGAATAATTTTAATTACTAATCCAACTAATGCTGTAATGGCTTTGGATTTCCTTCTGTTCTGTCACATCATTTCACCTCTGTGTACGTCCATGACATCTCCTCTGCAATTCTGGAGATACAGGCAGCTTCCCTACCTCTCTACCTTGCCTGCTTTATCTCCCCGAAGTCATGCCGTTAGTAAAATGCAAGAATTCACAAAGATACAATTACTATTACTTTAGAAATGGACATAGATGACATCAATATGTGTAACAGGTTTTGAGTATATGTTGCTATGAGGCAAATGCATATGTATTTAAGGTAATACTGGAGGAGCCTCAGCTGAATTCTTCCTACCATCTAAACCCATTTCACTGTGCGTTTGAATTGCCCATCCTGCAGTTCAGAGTTCATGCCTATTTAACAGATGAGGAAAGAGGAGTCACACTGATTTCAGAGATGTATTTGAATGGAACTCCCCACCCACGTGCAATCTGGAAATCAGGGTAGCCACAAAGACTGATTTCTTCCAGGTATGCTCCTGTCAGTAGAAGATGGCAGCCTGAGAAACACTGTACTGCCATTTATGAAGAGCCTTCAGAAATCCAGGCTCAGCTACAAAAGCTTTGAAAAGCAAACTAGCTGTGCTACATGTCTGTGGGAAGCAGAAGGCAAAAGCACTTACCATTGAAAAACATGACTTAGGAAGGGCAACTTGAATAGCAGAACTCGGAAGCAAAGTACTTGCTGAAATGTCTTTTGATTCCTATAATGTAAATTATGAGCTAAAAAAAAAATGAGCTTAAAAATGTAACCAGCCCATCAACTAAGGAGATACAGGAGTCCAGCTGCTGACATTACTCCCTGTGTTTTGCCTGCATTCTGGTAAACAGATTGGCAAAGCCTTTAGTTAGCATTAAATTCAACTGGGTAGTTTAAATGACACCATGATGATTAATTAGCTCAGGACTCATTCCAAAACTTAGGCAAGCGTGAAACAGTTGCACAATATCTAAGGATAAAGATTCCCAAAGCAATTAAAGTAATTTAATCCTGACATCCCAAAACACAGAACAGGTCTGTTCCCAAAGACAATCTCCTAAATAGCATGGTACCTGTACAGCACTGTATTCTGTGGATTTGAAAGCCAATTTTCTTCCTCTTAATTGTTACACAGCTGTAGCAACAGGTCATATAGAGTCTTTGTTCTCTTTTCTTCCATGCCCAATAAGCCAGAATATATTTACAGTAATGAAGAGAGAAGCGGGTCACTGGGCTGAAACCAGAACTGATGGAAGATGAAACAGAAAATAATATTTCTAGTTGTCTTTCTTTTGTGAAGATTCCTCTCATAAGAGGAATCTCAGGATGTCTGTTCCATCTTGCACTCCATATGTGCAAACCTGAATTATCTGAAAAATTATCATATGTTTATTTTATGTGAATACTTACATACCTATTGGCATGTAAACCATGTTCAATATATGAAAAAGCTTTATAACGTCCAAATGACATTTCCAGTTGTTTTCTTGAATACTGGAAATAATGAAGCTTAACTTATTAAAGCTTTCTACATTATTTTTGCCTTTGAATGAGATATGAACTTTAACTAAATATTTGTAACAGTTCTGTCCAATCTGGATGCTCTGGTGTCTAATAACTCTTGTGCCCAAGCTCCAGTCTCTCTCTCACAGAGGGCACTAATACCATTGTCCCTTTTGCATACCTGTTAATTGCCTAAAACTTTTAGACTCTTAATAGCTAACGTTTACTTTCAGCGAGAACTACTCTTTCAGAAGGATGCTTTCAGGAGAGCCTGTAGGTCTGTCTTTTTTTCTGTTTTTTAAGAGGTTGGAGGTTTAAAAGGTTTTATTTTTTAAGGGGTTTTTTTTTGTTGTTTAAAAATAATGCTATGTATTTAAAATAACATGCATTTTAATTTTCTTACCTTGTGTTCTCTGGGTGACACAGCCTTTATGCAATACAACTTTCTTCCATCAATACACTCTAACATGGAGGTTAATACCCTGTGTCTTATGTTGCTGGAGGCCCTTCTGATCTTTCTAATAGCTGCAGGAGAAAGGCAGTGATGCTTTTAAACTTTTGTTGTTGACTCCTGTGAACAGAAAGTATCTGATCTACTTTGTGGCTTTTCAAGATTTAGCAAAGTTGAGCAAATTACCCATGCTACTTGTCCTACTGAAGATGAGGACTCCCTTGAAGAAGGGAGATGGAATGAATTCTTCCAGCTATTTCCACACTAAATTGGAGAAGAGGCTTAAGTACTGGGGTAGAGGGTGACAAAAAAGGGGACTATAATATGAAAATCCCTTGATAACTAATGATCTTAGAGGAACAACTTCTGCATACTGTATAGAAATTGGACCCTTGTGTCCCTGAAACTCAGTAATTTTGAACCAAAGTAATCTGGGCACATGAAGGAAACTTTGCAAAATAAACAACACTTGCACAATCAACTGAATTTTATCCTTTCTTCTATCTTCCTGCATGGATTTCGTGTTACTGGACTTAGGCAGTAACAGAGGGAGCAGAACCCAGCAATGCTCTCCCTACTTCTCCAATCAGATTATACTCTTTTGACAACACAAAATTACCATTTCCACTTAAACTTGTAGATCTTTATAACTATAGCCCCCTCCTTACCCCTCCTTTACCTTACAGCTTCTGCTGGGAAATCCTTGCTGCAGGGATCCTTCCTGTCTAGTTATACCAGCATGAACTTTCTTCTTAGGCAGGCCATGAAGTGAAGAATCTTCCACTAAGTGATGATGTATCTCTTCAAGTGATGCGCTTTTTGGTAGATGGACAATAACCTAAATTTTGTCATTTTAATTTTTTACTATTCATCTGCTTTACACTATGAACCTCGTGTATTCACATAATTACTAAACAATGTGGGTTCTGCTGTCAGAATGAAAGTTATTTTTGTTGCCATAAAGTATTGTTTCTGCTCATGTAAGAGTTATCAACAGTCTCTGTGTCAAGTTCTTGCCGAAATTCTACTGCAGACCAAAATTCTACATTCATGTGATGTTCCTAAACATGCTTGCACATGTCTTGCTTGATTTGAAAGTCACCAGCATGAATATAATACCTGGTTTAGACATGTGATGTGTTGAAGTTACTAGAAATCTGCATGTGCATGAGTATCAACACTCAAAAATTTTAAAATAAAACAACCCTTTAAATGTATGCATTCAAACTGAAATAATATGTTAGTCTGCATTTGTAACTGTTTTCCGTAAGACCATATGCAGACAGATATCCCACATAAAAACAGTGTAATAACAAATATATCTTTGTGCTTATATATCTGGAGTATTATAAACAGAATTTTTGGTTTATGTCAGGTTTATCATTCCATCTTGTAACCTGTTCTCCGGTTACCTATATTTTTATTCTCAAAAAGTACCAGTAAAGGAGGGTGAACAGCTTTTTTTTTTTTTTTCTTCTCCTTTTAAACCTATAAGTAGGCCATGAAGCCACAGGGAGACACCTTGTCAAACTTGTATGGGATTTCTGTGAGCCCCTGGGATCGTGGTTCAGAAGTTTAGTTTTGCAATTCTACTTCATTTCACAAATGAATGGCTGTGTGGTGTCATCAGCCTGCTCTGCTGCTGGGAGTCAATAGTTCATTATTAGTTTTATTGCAGGTGAACAAATTGCAGCTGTTTTGCATGTTTCTGAAAAGCTGTTAAGACTTCTGCTGTACTATTTACCTTATTTCAAAGCAGTTTCTCTTGGTCTGCTTTGGCTCTCTATGGGAAAGTGGATTGCAAGGCTGAAGGGTTTGCCCCTGAGAACAGTGCCATGCTTATTGTCTTTACAGAATGCAAGAAGAACCAAATTAGTGTTGTCTGTGATATCTGTCATTCTCACAACTACTGCTGTGACAAGGTACCACCATATTCCAACATACTGTATGAGATCTCAAAATGCTAATTCAAGCCAAAGCCCAAGGCTTTTTCTTACCTCATTTTTCATAAAAGCCTCTGAGACCGAATTGGGACGGACCAGCATCCTACCAATTCTGTATATTAAATACTATTACACCTTATTATTGTGACAAAGATTGTAAGGGGAGAAAGAAATGGCACAATATTAATTTATTCTCTTCTCATAATGTGATAAGTCTGGCAGTGTAAGTTCTATAAATTTATTCCATTTTCATTGCAGATCTTAATATTTCAGTCTTACCAAGGTGCCATTTTGTCCATTTGAAGTTATGATGCATGACCATGTACACAATGAATACAAAGTACCTTGTACATCTCACATCACATCCATTTGACCATGCCACCAATAAGAAACAATTTGACAATTTCAAAGTAAACAAATTGATAATAACAATTTGACAAATTTTGAAATTTGTCAATTTCAAACTTGAAATTGTCAATATTATCTTCAATAGTCATTACTTGTAATTGTACTTCAGTGAATTCAAATCTTAAAATATATGAGGATATGTATTTTGTAGGCGAGAATGCAGATGCCATATTAGAGATTTTAATTTGTATTCCAAACTATTTAATCTAAAAAAGCTATTTTTCAAATACTGAACATTTACAAAGCCGCTCAGAAAGTTGATTTCTACGTGCCCATTTATTGTCCTTATGTCTAAACCCTAGATAACCCTTGCTGATTAAAAGCAAAGATACTGTTATTGCAATAATCAGAAAGAATAATGGTTACATTTTTTTTTAAATAGGAAAGCAATTTGACAAACTGTGCATATATTTTCCATGTAGTCATCCATTTCATGGCAGTAAAACAAATCAACAGAATATATCTTTTATTAAATGCTGTTTCATTATTATCTAAACTATAATTTTCCCAGAGAAACAGCATTGTGCATTTTACACATATGCAAAAAACACTTGTAAAACTGAGTGATTAACAGAGGGTCATCATTTATATCAGAGAGTAGGAGAATTAATTCTGTATCATTATGCTCCTGTGAGGAATATGACGGCAATAAAAACAGCATTTGTTCTGAGTTGTTTTCAATAATATGTGCTGTTAATAGTATCGCTGAACTTCATACACAGGCTGTTTTCTTAGCTAGCTGTGAGTTTAGTCCTGACATCAAAGGAGAAGATGGGTCTTCCTAGTTTCTTCCTTGTCTTGTAAGATTCCCTTTTTAGGTTATTTCATTACATGTCAAGGGACATGACAGAAGTGGCCCTGCTATGTAAGGCACAACGGAAGAACTACTGTGGGAGAAAGGAGGGATAAAAGCTACTTTAGCAGCATTCCTTCACAAGATGTTTGAACATAATCCACCAGGTAATGCAATCTGAAGTCAGGACATGGCTTTTTAAAAAAAAAAAAAAAATCAGAAATGACATGTAGAGAAATTTGTGATGAAATTTTTCATAATTCTGTTCTTTATGCTCTAAGCTAATTGTTCAGTTTTTAACTTCATTTTTTTTCATAAGAAATATCAACCAGCATGAATGCTTTTCAGAGAAGACTGCTTTTGCTTCAAAACAGTTCTGCTTTCTGACAATAACACAATGAAATTGTCAAAGCACCTTGCCCATTACTGTTTTAGAGGAATGTCACATCATGAGCAGGGTAAAATCTAGTGGTTTTGTTGTTGTTGCTTAATTTACCTTTTTTTTTTTCTTTCTTTCCAAGTAGATCACGTTCCTTAAATTTCCAGTATAGCCATTACGAAAAATTCACAACACAGACCTGGAAACCTTGGGGAAAATGTTATCCAAAGAGACTTAAAACATATATTTCTTAAATAATTTTTTTACAAATCATATCTATAGAGGCACCTAGCCTGTAACTCTGTTTCAGTATGTATGTTTCATGCAAATCATGTGAAAGGCAAAAAATTCTTTTCTAGTTGGGGTTTGATTCAGATTGCACTATCTGTAGCAATCATGGCTTAAGCAGGCACTTGAGTGCCTTCAGTGTTTAAGCAGCTGCACAGTCAATTTAACTCAGTTTAAAAGTATCCATCATCAGATAGTCCATTTTGGTTAAACGGACAGTGGATGTTATGCAGCCTGAATTGCTGGGGGCGGAAATCTCATAATCAAAATGTGATGCTAAATAACATGGCTCATAAGAAACCGGTTAATCCTATCTTCTGAGGACGTTGTAACAAAACTGACGATTATATTTTGTTTATCAGACCCACTGAGAGTGAATTAAGTTGTACTATTTTCCTCAGAGACTGGGAGCTTCTCTTTTGTTCCAGGTTTTATTTGATAAATCTGTAGGTAGATTTGCATTCTGTCTGCTCAGTAGATTCTGCCTGTAACGCTACTTAAAGTTACTGCAAAATCTCAAGAACAACTTTTACAGCATAGAAGTTTGAACCAGAACTTTTAGTGCTTGGAAGATTCCTGTTGCCATGGTCTTAAAGTGAAGACTCTTGCATCCTTAGCCTTGTCTTAATCTTTTGTTCTCCATTTCTAGGCTGCCCTCTTCACAGTAGGTGTCTTAGCACTCTTGCTTGTGATGTGGTTGTAGTTGTAGATGCAGTGTCCTGCAGATTAGGGATCACAGCCACACTAAGAGCTCAATAGTGCATTTTTCTCCAGGATCAGAAACTCCACTAGTAGATTTTCATGGGTGCCAGGAATCAAATCAATAGAAGGAGCTCCAAGGATGGGATGGGATGGGATGAAATGAAATGAAATGAAATGGAGACAGCCTAAATTCCTACCAGTGGGAAGCTTCACAATTTCTGGGTTTTCCCTTTGATTCAGAATGAAAACTTCCCCAGCAGAATGAAATTTGAAAAGTCTGACTGGATCTATTTTGAACTTTTCTTCAAGTGTGGTCTTGAAAAGGCTCCCAATTACGTGGATTTTTTTTTTTATTTCTCATCTCTTCCATCTCCTACAAAAAAATTTATTGTGTATTACACTTTCCTTTTCCTTCCAGTCTTCCTCCTGGTTTGTTCCGTCAAACTTGCTCCATATATTTTGCCTTCTGCCAAAGTACTTCAACTTGTTCTTTTTTTCAGGATGTAATCAAATTTTCATACTGTATTGAAAGCATGGTAAGTAAGTGATATTGTTTAGTTTTGTGTTCTTATAAATGTGTATAAAATAATACAAATTCACTGATCAGAGGCATTTATCATCTAGCACCAGTAAGGGAACTCTCTGATTTTTGTGTGACACAAGTACACAAAACAGATCAAAGATTATTACTGTTCTGTTCAGAATGCTTAAATGCAACTTTCTGCACCAGAAGAAAAAAAAAATAAATTCGTTTTCAGTTAGCTGTATCTCAGCAATCTTAATCCTTTGATATTAGTCTGGATGCTCAGGTAAAAGACAGGCTCTCCAGCAACACAGCAATCCCCTTTGAAGATCTAATTGTCCTTATGTTCATAGCACAAATGATTCATTTTTCTTCTGTTTGGTTTCAGCCTCTGAACAAAAAGCTAGACTAGAAAGCCCCTGCTGAAAAGAAAATTCCAACTGGGGAATGACTGCTAAGAAACAGTGTCTCATTAAGTTTCCTCAAGACTTTCATCTTGCAATTACTAGCAGAAAACTCCACACAGCTCAAAACTCTCCTACACTTAGGTATTTAAAAGCACAATCCTTCTATGAAACAGGTTTGGTTGCTCTGGGTTCCTTTAATGTGGGAACCCTCTGTCTCTTGACAGTGAGCCTGCTCTTCATCTATTTGTATGCTCCTCTCTGAAAGTGTTAAGACCAGGGTAATAGTAAATGAGCTCACTTGTCAGGATTTGCAGTTGCTGGGAACCCCTAAAAGTAGGAAGGGATGCTGTACAGGTGAAAGCTTAGATCTTTATATGAAGGTAGATACTCGATAATATTGAATGGGCTGGAATAATTAGCGCAACAAACAAAAATATCACAGTTGTACTCTAACCTTAGAACCAGAATGGTTGCACCATCAATGTGTGTATCCAGTGGCATGGTAAGAATAATTAGTGTTGCCAATATGTCATATAGTATACCTGACAGGCACATAAGGGAATGTAAAATTCACACTTGGAAAATGCTGTTGGTCAGTAAAGCCTCACAGGCACTGTTTAGCCCATCACCCTGTCATATGGCTTCCTGTCCTGCTGCCTGAATAGAGTGGAACAAAGTGAGAATTTTGAATGTTCAGTGCTGGAGAGAGGAAGGTCATAAGCCAAGGGAGGGGCTATGTCTTCACTGTGTTCATTCTCCAAATTCAATTTTTATAGCAGTTCTTTCAGCTCAGCTATCAAGTTCCTGTTATTTTTATCTGTCTTGGTTATGTAGATAAGGCACATTTTGCTGCTTGAAAATAGGATGCTACTCACGTCTGGTAAGGAGGTCAAAATTGGCTTTTTATGGTTATTGACATTCTCTTTATGGCTTTGCTGTTGTACTCTTGTCAGCTGTAATGCATACGTGGCAGCGCTCAAGGTAACATTGAAGACAGATGAGATAATCACTGCAACACTGAGAAATGTAGTGCCACTGCTTTGGCAATGTAGGTCAGCTTCCAGTGGACATGAAAAGCACCATCACCATTTATATTTTTGATCTCTGGTTAGAACGAGGGAGTATTGAGACTGAACTCTATTACTCCCCAAGGTCCCCCCTTATCCATTATCCTGGAGAGAAGGAAAGCTTGCTTTGCTGTAAATCAGTTTTCTATCTCCAGGAAAATCAGTTCGATGCCTTCCATGCTACTAAAAGCTCTGTGGAGATAAAAGTAAATGAAGTAGATTATCACTTGCTGTCTGTTGGCACTGTGGGTAACTGGTGTGTTTTGAGAGTGTTTGCAGAGCAGTTACAGATACAAGTTTTCAGTGGCCATATACAAAGTATGCAAAGCTGCTGCTTAAAAAAGCTGATGTTCATCTAATTTGAGTGGATCTTCAGAGACAGCCTGCCCTGCCTGAATTTCAATTTCTTGTTCGAAACCAGGGCTTTCCATAAAAGATGCACAGCCAGACTGCTTTAACTTGTAAAAACACCAAGTCTTCCTCCTGGCTAACACACAGTCAAAAATAGTATCTTAAAAATGCTTTTGAAACAAATATCCCACTACCCGTCCAATCCACTGTACACAAACTCTATGTTAAGTATCCTGGTAACAGAAGAGAAACCTGGAATATGTAAAGGTCAACAGGGGAAGTTAGAACCAGTGCAAATTTCACGTAAATTGAAATTGTTTTGTTGTCAGTAGTAGAGGAGCAGATGAGTGAAAGTGTTATAATTTCTTGGCAGAGCAGTAGTTTTTTTGCAACAGGTGCATATGTATTGTAAGTACGTTTATGACACTTTTAAATGACAGTCTTTCCTTCTGAACACCCTAGCAAATGGATAGACATCTTCGTGGGAATTTAAAGATGACAATTTATAAATGAAATAATTTTATCCATGGTTTACACACTTTTTATCATGTAAATGTTATCACTATCAGTAGTAATTGAACCAGGCATAGTAGCTAACACTCTTGTCAATATTAGCTCCAGAAATTAGAAAACCTGACCTTAGTGTGGTGATGTTGAAGATAAAACAAACAGGAGAGTGGAATGTTCTTCTTGCTTGAGGATGTGTTAGCTAGACTCCATTGCTCCTTCTAAAAAGTCTGTCTTGGTTAAACAACCCTATTTTACTAGACACTGATTAAAAAGCTTTGTAATTCTGGTGACCTAATTACATTATTTTGACTTTTAGACTATGAGGAAGTTTCAACAAACCAAGCTGTTTCAGGAAAACATCAATATAAAGTTAATGCATGCTTTATGTTAGACTTGCCTTATCAGCACTAAAATGACAATTAAGGTAATTTAATAGCTTTGCTCTCACTAAACTCTCCATAGGGTTTTCTCCCCTCCTAAAGATTTTAGAAAGGCCTTTTTAAAATTTTTTAAATATATTTTATTTGGGGGATAAAATTCAGCTGTTAGGCAAGGGTGCCCTCTTATGGACACTGTGGACAAAAAGTCTTGTTAAAGTTCTCAAGATTTTTTTAATGGGTTTAGCAGACATGATTTTCTTAAAAAACAGTATAGTGACCAGTCAATAAACTACAGTAGGTGGACCAGTACTAAAACATGTAATTTAGAAAGTAGAGACTTTCTTTTAAATAAGCACTTGGTTTCTTCATAGTACGCTCCTATGAAAATCTTTCTCTTTTGGTTAGTTTTGCCTTTGACTCCAACAACAATTGGATTTCTCTTTCAATCACAGATAGAAATTGTGCAAGTACAATTAAAATTTACAGAAAAATTAGTCAATCTGGGGGAAAAAAGACTTAAGAAATGTGAATAGCTGGGGAAAGGCTTGATTTAAATAAATAATTTTTAAAAGCACATAATCTCTGCTCACATTTATTTAGATATTAATTTAATAACAATTATTTAGGGTTTCAGTCAGAATACAGGTATACATCTCATATATATAAAGTAGATCCAATTTTATCTGTATTACTATGTGAGTTTTTGTGTTGGAAACTGAGATAAATGCTTATATTGATGTGCTTGTGAAAGGGAGATTTAGGCAAACCATTTCTGAGTAGAAATATTTTCTTCATTGCCTACTAAAAACTTATTTATTCTTAAAATACATTTCTTGTTTCCTTTCTACTTAAAAGTGTTTTTTAAATGGCAATTAAAATACTATTAGTATTTTTCAGCTATCCACAGCTTTCCAGTCTCCTCATATTCCATCCTCACAGGTATAATGGCACATGCAGCAATGCAGAAGTTTTCCCATGTGGACACATCAATATAATGTGACTGGAAAGATACATGCAAAATCCAAGTCATACCCAGGTGAGATCTGATGCTATAATGCAGGCCAAACTAATCAGTTATGATACAGAAATACTGTATTAATATTTCTATTATTATTCACAATTAAGCAGAATGGTTTAGATGCCAGTGTGCTCATGAATTGCTTAAGCAAGCCTTAAACATCTTTAAACATCTGTATTCACTGGTAACATTGAAAGTACTGAACATTGAAAGTAAGCTTATATCATCTTAATATCTGAAGATCTAAATAGTTTCTGTCCAAGAGTTAAAGGAGCTGCCCGAGGAGCTCTTTGAATCACTGATGTTGTAATTTTTGTTGCTTGCCACTGTGTAGCACATTTTACCTTTTGCTTTATAAGAAGGGAGACAGAAAGCTGCAGCTGGAGTTCCTGCAACAAACAAATGCAGTTTTAGTGAGACCATTTGTGGAAAAATGGTTCTACTGCCCCCACAGCTGAGAGACTTAACAAACTGAAAGGGGATAAGAAAATAATAGAACTAATAATTTGAAATCTAGAAAATTAAGTTTGTCTCAAAGAACTGGCTGGCCTACAGGTATTTAAGATTACTGATGATAATGTCTCTACTCCAAACAGGCAGAATGAGATACAGTCTTCAAACACTTGCTGAATACAAGTTATGACACTTCTACAAAACACATTTTTCCATCCGCTTCACCTGTTCTGATATTTATAATGAAGTGGCAAAAGAACGTGTTTAAAATGTTAAAACTGATAATCAAATGGTGCAAGAGTCAAGCAATCCAATGAGATTTTGCACTAAATCTTTAGTTTGATTGCTCGACAGTGTTGGCTCACTCATATAGAGACAAAAAAAGCAATACAAAAGGTGTTTTAGAAATACTAATTTTCTTTAAAGCATCTTATAGTCAACAAGAAGTTGAATTCAGCGTTCTGTAAACCAATTGTATTCGTGGATGACAATTTCACTTTTACTTTTCCAGTATTTTTTTTAATTTAGAGAACTTCATAGCCATATTCTAGTTCACCAGCAGATTTTTAAAGATCATAATACCTCAGTGGTAATAGTCTGCTAATTCTGCAGCACAATCCAATGGCAGATATGCTGTGTAAGAGCAGAGGAACCACGGAGCCAGCAACACATTACCGTCTACAATTAGTACGCAGTTTGGTGCAATAGCACTTCAGAAACAGCTGAAGCTTGCAGTTCATGGGGCTGCTGCAGCAGCGTCTCATGACAAAGTACTTTTGGCTTTACTACTATTTATTTACATACTGCATATTTTGGCATCTATATTTTCTATGCTAATATTGACTCAATACCATCAAAAACCATCTTGCATGGAAAGTGATGTTGAATTCTTAGACCACTGCTGTGGCAGAATGAGTTCACACACACGACAATTTTCCTTTAGGGTGCCATCTGAATAGCCATTAATGTCTTAAACTATAGGAGGGGCTACAGTAGAGAACAGCCAGGAGAAGGTAGACAATATAATGCCAGAAAGGAACACCTAACTGGACAGTGTAAGTAGTGAAGACTGATGGTACAATTTTTAAAGAAAAATGACAACCATTGACTAAGAGGAAAGAAAGATTAATGTAAGTACACAGTAAAAAAAAAGAAACACACAATGAAAAATTGTTTCTGACTGTTGACAGGCATTGAGGAAGTTGTGTATCTCGGCTCACTGGAGAGACACCAGTGAAGGAGCACCTGAGACAGCAATATGTTATAACTGACAGAAACAAGGACTGCTGGAGAAGAAAATAGGATCATTTTAATTTCACATATATCCAATCCTTGTGAGGAAACCATCACATTAATACAAGCATTGTGACTTTAACACACCCCAGTGCCAAGCTGGAAATATGATGGAAGAGGCTAGACTTTCTAAAGCCAATTATTGACCATCTCCTTGCTAATCACATACATGAATGAAAAGTCAGCACACTAATGCATTATCTGGCACAATGCTGTTCGGCAGGAAGCCGATCAATTGTAAGTAAGAAAGTAGATAAGAAATTAAAAGACTAAATGGGTCAAAATTTCTTTCTTAGCTTTTGGATAAAAGATACTGGTAACAAACTGTAACAATTTCCATTCTGTTAATGCTTCCATTTGGCTCATTTATATCAAGATAGGTACTAGACTTTTTTCTTCCAATACGTTCATATTCAGCACCCGTTTGTATCCATGCTTTACTTCTCTCATGGTATACCTAAAATAAGATGCACGTTGCCATATATATAGGATTAATGAGATTACAAATAGTACAACCACTGTGTTTCTTCAGGTGGCAACCCAGCTGTTAAGAAATGTGCTGATTATGGAGCTATATCCAGTTTGAACACGGGGTGGTGCTGCGATATTATCTATTGCAATTGACTCTAGACCCTTCAAGGCAGGTTATACCATCTGATAACCCCCATCACTTTTGACTTATTAATTAGCTATTCCAGTTATGATCCTGCTACTTGTATTAAATAGTGATAATGGTTTTATTATTATTATGGGGTGTGACTAAGACTTTGTCTGCATGAAAACAGGGACCAAATAAGTAAATTAACTGTAGTCTGTACTCATTGTCTGTGCGACTCTAGCACTGAGTGATTGCAGCCCAGTAATGACTCCAGATCCTGTTGCAGTAGATGTTGTTATATAAACAGTTGAAGATCACTATGGCTGTGTGGGGACGCTTTTGAATGGCCAATTTCAATTTAATGTAACAAATTACTTATTTAATATTAATTTACCATTCTGTGTCATAAGGAAACCTATTGGTTCTATAATGCACAGTAATTTTTAAAAGCACTGTCATTGTTAGCCAACTACATAATCATCATTATCTGGAATAGCACAGGCCTGTCTTGTCCCAAAGACCAACACGACTATTCCAGTAACATTGAATCCTGAAACAGTACAGATTTCAACATAGTCAAGGCATTCAGAAAGCAAATGTAGAGCAGCACTAAAATGTCAAAATTATAAGGAAAAGAAAAGAATTGGAAACAAAAGAACACACTAAAAGGGGGGGGAAAGCTTTATTTGAGTTGCATTTTGAGAGAGGAGAAAAATTAAAAAGAAAACTTTCCCTCTGCATGTGATCTCTTCCAGTTTAACATTCAACTTTAAAACCATACAGAAATCTAAAGGGTTTAATTTGTTGTCATCAGAGTCAGGTAACACTGTGTCCTGTGCTAAATTACAGCTTCTTAGAATAGGTTGTTCAGAGCGAACAAACTGAAGCTATCAAATACCATTACTATACTGCAGGGAATAAGTGCCATTTTACATTTTTTTTTAAAATTTATTTAAAATGAAGGGAAAACTAGACACAAGAAGCTGGTTTCCACCAGTCAGACAGGACAATGTGGGTACAGTTTCATGCAGGCTCCATGTGGCTGGGGCTGGTACCAAATCTGACCCAACTTGGGGAAATGACTAAGTGTGCTACAGAAACATGTGACCTGCTATCTGTGCTAAAACGATAAAGTGAAGAGAAAAATGTCCTCTTAGTAGCTCTTCCTCCCTGGCATGGTATGCTGGGGCTGCATCAGGAAAAGTGACAGCTTTAGGGCAAGCAAATGTGAGCACAGAAGACAGATCACATAAGAACAGTTTCAAATTTATGCTTGTGGATTTTGTTAACGTATTCTTCTTAGTTCTGAAGAAGGTGAAGATTTATTTCTAAAGATGAAGAATACAATTGCTGTTTTTTAGATTATTATTCTGTCGTGCCAGGTATATGCTGCATTTTCATACTCTGACATCAAAACTATCCTATGTTGTCCTTCCCTGCTCTGAATATCTCTGGAAAGATATTTCCAGTGACTTTTCATGGTCTTATGCAGACAAAAACTACAGATGTGACTAATTTATGCAGCCTTCTAGATCCACGGAGGTTCTAGGAACATCAGAATGGGGAACCAGTGCACACAAGGCACCCAGGCCAGAGCAGGAGGCCTTCGGGAATGTGAAGCACTGATGGTGAAAGTGCCAAAGAGACCAGGTGAGCTGCCGTTTTAACTTACGGGCCAAGCATGTTAACTGACACTTAGCTGGGGTTTTGGTTGTGGCTAGCTATCCGTAATGGTTTAGATACACGTTGTAAGAAATAGAGCTGTAGAGCCTCAATGCTGAATGCTCTCCATGAGCTTATTTACCCCTAAAATCTGTACAGAGTTATTTTCTGTTGTCCACACCCAAGAGCACGGAGGACACATTTATTGCCTAAGCAACAACACAACTCTGAGGCACTTCCTCTAGTGAAAAAACACATAAAACACCTTGTCTCGCACTGAGCTGCAGACTAGCTTATTTTTCATTGCTCGCTTTCCAAGACATCTTCAAAAGGTATTACAATTAGCCATCAGTAGAACAAAAAAAAACGCACCTAAATCTTTTTAAAAGCTCATTAAGCAAATCCATAATGTTAGAGCCCAAGGACGCCAAGGAACGCCTTCCACCTGGAAACCCATTTAGCGTTCAGCTGGAATGACGAACAGCAGAAGACAACTGCTGTGAAGAACTACTTTGGCTTTGTGTTGACAAGAAGCGACCCACGCAGCCGAAGGGAAGAGAAGCGCGCAGCGCCCGCAGACCCCCGCCGCGCACAGGCGGGAGCGAAGCGAG
>NW_010134050.1:430-830 GCF_000699245.1 Pterocles gutturalis | reverse complement strand
GGTGGAGGCCCCCCTGCCCAAGCCGGCCATCCAGTCTGCTGAAATCACCATCCCCGTCACCGTTGAGAGCCAAGCCAAGGAGCCAGCCAAGAAGTAGGGAGCAGCGAGGAAGAGGAGGAGAAGCTGCTGCCACCCCCCTCTGCCCTGATGTTCATCCTCACGCCTGCCCCCCGCTTGCAGCCCCCTTTTTATGGTTTATTTTGTACTCATTCGGTCTCCAAGTGCCTTGAATAAATGTGAAGGAACCGATAGAATCAGCCAGAATAAAAAATGGTGAAAGAACTTGTCCCCATGCCCTGTATCTGTCCCCCAGGATCCCTGTGGCACTGGACACCATGGGTGGGCTGTGCGGGGTGGGAATGGCACTGTAGGCACTGGTCCAGCCCAGAGTGCTGGGATG
>NW_010134050.1:0-414 GCF_000699245.1 Pterocles gutturalis | reverse complement strand
CCACCGGGAGGGCCACGGGGCCACGGTCAACAGCCTGGGGTCAGTATCCCGGGTCTTCGCATCCTGAGTTTCCCCATCCTGGATATTCCACATCCCAGCCTCCAGCATCCTGGGTGTCCAAAATCTCTGGTCTCCACATCCCATGTCTCCAACCTCCTGGGCTCCGTATCCCAGTTTTCCACATCCCAGGTCTCCAAAATTCTGGGTCTCAACATCCCAGACTTCTAACATCCCGTGTGTTTGACCTCCTGGCTCTCTGATGTGCTCATTCTCCTAAATTCTGGGTCTCCTGCATCCCAGGTCTCTCAAATCCCGGATCTCAGCACCCTGGGTCTCGCCATCCCCAGCCTCCCAAATTCTGACTCCCAGCATCCCCCATCTGAACATTTTGGGTCTCGACTCCCCAGTGTCACC
>NW_010134049.1:0-5677 GCF_000699245.1 Pterocles gutturalis | reverse complement strand
GCGGTTGGTAACGGTCCCGGGCCGGTCTCTCCCGTCCTGCAGAACCTGAAGAAGAGCTGGCACCCCCAGACCCTGCGCAATGTGGAGAAGGTGTGGAAAGCCGAGCAGAAGCATGAGGCCGAGCGGAAGAAGATCGAGGAGCTGCAGCGGGAGCTGCAGGAGGAGCGAGCGCGGGAGGAGATGCAGCGCTACGCGGAGGACATGGGCACGGTCAGGTGAGGTGCTGCTGCTTGTCCCCAGGCTGGTGATTACCAGACCTTCCAATCCTCTGGGGGCAAGCACTGCCTGCTGAGGTGATGAGGGTGCTCCTGGTGCCCCTGGGAGATCCATGGGTTTAATGTCTCTGACGCTGAGACGTTTCCACTCACCTTCATAAGCCAGTGCCTTAAAATGTAACTTTAGAACAAAGAGAAGGCAAATAAAATGGTCTTGTTTGTAACAGGAAAAAAGAAGAGAAGTTGGAGTGGATGTACCAGGGTCCTGGAGGCATGGTGAACAGAGAGGAGTATCTTATGGGTCGCCCTGTGGACAAATACGTCTTTGAGAAGACGGAAGAGAAGGATGCCGGCTGTTCCAGTGAGACAGGACTTCTCCCAGGCTCCATTTTTGCCAAGACGGGGGCTAATTCTGTCCTAGATATGGCAAACAAAATCCGAGAGGATCCCCTTTTCATGATAAGGTAGGAAATGTGGAGCTGAAACCAGTAGTAGATCAGGCAAAGCATCAGTTGTAGCAACTTGCTAAGAACTGTCTTATTTATCTTTGTAAAGACCATGATTGTGTCTGTTTCTCAAAGCTCTGTTCCTGTGTGTGAGCTCGGGGCTGTGGGCAGCAGTCTGGGCTGCAGAGTGGTCACCAGCCACTTCTGAGACTAGGAGGATTTTGCTTGTGTGTTCTGGTCACCACAACATAATGTCAAATAACATATTTGAGTCAATTTGCTGCTTTTGGATAATTTTGCTGAGTTGGTTACAAATCTAAGATCATCCGGGTGTAAGCTGGTAAATTGTTATTCTGCGCTGATTCCTCTCTGCCCGCTTAGCTCCCCCTTTTATGTGTATGTAAATATATCTAGTCTGCTCTGAGAGTTCAGGCGTTTATTGGCAGATTGATGGTAACAACAGATTTTTGTTTACCCTGCTAGTTGCGCTCTTAAGTGGAGAAGGACAGACTCTTCTATAGTTGGATCTGTTTTGCTGAACGTACAAAACTTGCCTGTTTTCGTGCTTTATATGTTTTTAGAGCTTGTACTTCATTGGTACCTTTCATGAAAACATGGTATTTTCTGTTGTTTGAAAATAGTAATTTATTTTTTCCTGTTTTAGAAAGAGGGAGGAGGAAAAGAAGAGAGAAGTTTTGAATAATCCTGTTAAAATGAAGAAAATCAAAGAATTGGTAGGTGTATCCCAGTACTCCTGTACAGACTCAAAGCACAGAATACACTGAACAACGGAGGGGATCATAGGTCAAAATTACTGTCAGTCAGGATAAGGAGCTGAGTTCCATTTCCTGACTCTTCATAGAAAAACAGAATAAATTCAGCTTGCTATAATCCTGACATAATAGAACAAGGTTCAGTCTCTCAGCAGGATTGCAGGAATTAATTTCTCTTCAAGTTCAGTGTTATTTATTCTTCTTGCCCTTTTGGTGTGGTTTTTCTTTCTTAGCTAGGGATTAGTTGTTGATTTAGTACTACAGGGTGACGGCAGCCGTAGGGTTTGACATGCGCTAGTGCCACACTGACACGAGGGACAGCTCCATTAAACTCTTTAGTTTTGAGAGAGGACCTTGTTAAATGGTTTAGATTTTGTTCCACGAGCCTTTCCACAGAAAACTCTGTTGCTTTGTCTTGTGATACAGACTGCCCAAGTGTGGAGACAGTAATTATTACTAATGAAATGGTGTCTTGCTTTATAGTTGCAAAACAGTTTAGATAAAAAAGAGAAAAAGAAGAAGAAAGAGAAGAAGAAGAAGCACAAGAAACATCGACGGCGCAGTTCTAGCAGTGAAAGTGACAGCAGTGATGAGGAGCGAACCAAAAATAAGTATGTTTTGAGGTTTTGTAGTAAAAATACCGTGTTTCCTGGTTAATTTATTTGTTTTTTGCATCTTTTTCTAATCCCTTCTGAGTTTTATCTTTCTAATTCATGCTCTTAGTTTGACTAAATGTTTCTGTATGTTACTTCATTGGTTTTGCATCATTAAATTATTTTTATGACATTTTAATGTAAAAAAAAATTATTCTGTAACTTCATCTCCTTCCAAAGTACTATTCTGTTTTTTCTTTAGGTATCAGAAGAGGATGAACAGTTCCTCCTGGAAACCTGCTCCTTCCAAAGTCCCAGGATATGGCTTACAAGTAAGTCCAGGTGTCTCACACAGCTCTCTGAGTAGCAAGTGCCCTGAGTTAGGGAAGAGTAAGAGTTCTGGCAGTTTGTTGCACAACTGCTTCATCAGCTAGAAGAGGATTATGAGTGGAACATGATAAAGTTCAGATTCAATTTGGAGCCATCAAAGCCTTGAAGCTGAAGTTGTTCAGGTCGTGGTAGGACTTTGATCTGCTCTGAATTCAAGCCAAGTTTTATTTAGTTTCTCTTCAGAGTCACATGCCTGTTTAAATACTCTGCTTGGCTCTCTTGGCTGTTCACTTTGCTGAACACTACAGAAATTATCTTTTGAGACACAGATGTTAACAATAACCTGGGAAGTGGGATAAGTAAACACAAACCTTCCAGCACTTAGCCTAGTCTGAGCTCTCCTCTGCGGCCTTTCATCGGTTTTGTGCTCTTACAAGTCTCTCCTGAAAGACGCTTTTGAATTCCAGGGCAGAGGCTCTGAGCAGAACCACCGGGCTCGGAGCTCTCCAGCTGCCGGCCAGGAGAGGGCCCCCCACAAGCACCGGGATCGCTCCAGGTCCAGGAGCCAGTCCAGCTCCCCTCACAGACGCTCTAGCAAGAAAAATTCTGAACAGTCTGGCTGCAGGGGGTCAAGATCTCCTTCTAGACATAGTAAACAGTGAGTGTGGCTGACCTGGATGATTCTCTTTCAAAGTTATAATTGTTGAATTGTCTTTGCTAAATGCTGCTAAAGTCAGGTACCAGGTATTTATTGTTTGCTGATGAAATAATTAAAACTGAGTAAAAATAGATGGAAATTTACAGCCTATTGAGAGTCATTAGAATGTGTTTTCAAAGTGGACGGTAACAGTCCTGTGGTTACGGGAGACATCTTGGTTTCAGGATATATACAAAAAATCCGGGGAAAGTGTAGAGGTGTGATAATGTATGTTCATCTGTCCTCAAAAGAGGGTATTTCTGGGTTACAGACACAGCAATCGGGAGGAGAAAGGGAGAGCGAGAAGCCCTTCCCCTAAGAAGAGCCATCGACGGCAGCACACGCCGGGTTACACGAGGTGAGCGAGATCTTCCTCCTGCGCTTTTGGATGGAAGTTGCCCTGGTGCTTGTGCAACTGCTGGGTGTGATCTGTGAACTAAATTTTATTCTGTTAATTGAACTGGATTGAATCGGATGTCCAGAAAGTCGGGCAGACAGTCCTAAAGGGCTCAGTTTGGTGCTCTTGAGCTTGATCGTTGGTTAACACCTTGGGCAGCTTCCCAAAGCAGCTCACGCCGTTGCTGGTTCTCCGTGTGTCTCGCATCGCTGTGCGAGGCAGTAACGTGAAGTTGGTCTTTGCCCCACGGACCGTTAATTAGAAGCATTCTGTTGCACTGTCATCAGGAAAATATGACCTTGATAGTGTCATCCTACTGCTCAGATAAAACCACAAAGGGTGAAAAGGGAGAAAACAGACTCTTGCTAGGGACATGGTAAAGCAGAGCATTTAGACGTGTACTTACAAGCTTTGCTGATTGGCTCCCAAAGGAAAAAACACGTTAAACATCCCTAATTTTGGGGATTATGTAATCCTAAAGAATGGAAAGCAAGAGGGGTGTGGGGCGCAGCGTGCTGTTGATTCACAGCAGTGGGGTTTTTACCCAAATAGAAAGATCTCTCCAGAGGAACTAGAGCGTAAACGCCAGGAAATGATGGAAAATGCCAAGTGGCGGGATGAGGAGAGAGCAAACAACCTCAGGAAACACCGAAAGGAGGAGGAGCTGGAGCGAGAACTGGAGAAACTCAACTCCCGAGATGCGAAGTTCTTCAAGTGAGTGTCTTTTATTTATCTGCTTTTTCCTTCAAAGGAAATACAGGCCACAGCTTCTGAGGAGTGAGTGATGGCCTCAGTGTTTGAGATCTTTTAGGTGATGGTTTAAGATCCATCTCTGCTGTGTTTTACAGTCAAACTAGTGATATCTGCTGTTCCCAAATTCTCTTCTTAGCCCAGAAATAGCTGTTTCTGTGATGGCCGAGCGCTCACAAGGATCCTCCTCTCGCCTGCAGCTAACGTAGTCGTTCGCAGCACGAGCTCTGGCGTTGGGGCTCCCGGAGGACTCTGCCCTCTGTTCAGAACACATTGCTTTTCCCTCGTTTGCTTCACAGAAAGCAACCAAGTCCCTTGTGAGAGATGCGTTTGTAATTAACGGTTAGTTATATTTGGAAGATAGGGGAGACTTGAGAGCTGCTGAAAATGTGTTTCTAAGCACTGACCTTAAAGAAGGCATTGAATCTGTTACAAGCCAAATGAAAAACTATTCATTTCTTTCAGTGCAGGCTTGAATATCAAATAATTTGCTGGTTTTTATGTTAGATTAATTTAGGTAGATGACTTGGAGAAGGATGAATCCTGCTAGAAATGGTGTTATGTTTGGAATCTGACTTCTTTCTTCGGTTCAATTTTCTGCAGTCGCTTAAAACTAGAGAGTGCGTCTACTTCCACGCTAGAAGATCGGGTGAAACGCAACATCCACTCCCTTCAGAGAACTCCTGCTGCCTTGGAAAAAAACTTTATGCAGAGATGAAGCTTGTTCTTCCTCTGCTCCTGCACAGCAGTTAAATGGACACTTATTCCCAAAGGTGAGAGACCTCCAGCACAGACTCCCTGCTCTCTACAGGAACAGCTCCCATCTGCCAGAGAGGCGCTGGATTTCTGCGCTGCAGCCCACAGCATCTGCTGGGCTTCTGGCATTGTGAAAACATTTGTAATGAGCGTGACCTTGGAAGCAAACCTTTGCTGGAGAACTCGTGAGCCTTTGTATTCTATTTTTAGCGTATTGCCAGATCTTTTCCTTCTCTCTCCACCTTGACTGGTATCACTTTTGTATATCGTTATTACCAAACTCTGCCGAGCGGTAGCTGCTTTCAGCACGGGGCAGATCATCCGAGCTCTTTATGTGATGGAGCAAAAACCTATTTTTGTTAGACGGAGCAGAACAAATTCCCGTGGGAGTTCATTTCATAGAATTTGATAAAGCTGCACAAGTGACAGACAAAAATCCTGCTGGATGCTGTCACCGTGCCAGGGGTGGGGTTGGAGGGTGGGTAGACCCCTCTGCGCAGTCTCTGTGGCCGTTGTTTGGTTGCTCACAGATTTGGGGGATGTTTCACCCCAAGGAAGCTGCTTCGGAGGGAAGGGAAGTGAGCAGAGCGTAGCTGGTACAGCAGATATTTCTCTGGGATTTTGTAATGTAAGTAATGTGTATATGTACAGCACTGTAGATTTTTTTTAAAAAAATAAGAAACTTTACTGACATTTCTAAATGGTTTGTGTGGCTTTGGG
>NW_010134048.1:0-659 GCF_000699245.1 Pterocles gutturalis | reverse complement strand
TCAGACCTATAGAAGTGGGCCATATAGACTATATGGGACCAGTCTGGGATCCTATATGGTCCCTATAGGGGTGGGAGGGTCCCTATGGGGGTGGGAGTGGGCACCAGTATCCCCCAGTGCCCATAGTGGGGACAGGACTGGCCTGGGAGGGTTGTACTGGGGCTCAGACCTATAGAACTGGATCATATAGAGTATATGGGACTGGTCTGGGATCCTATATGGTCCCTATAGGGGTGGGAGGGTCCCTATGGGGGTGGGAGTGGGCACCAGTATCCCCCAGTGCCCGTAGTGGGGACAGGACAGGGCTGGGAGGGTTGTACTGGGGCTCAGACCTATAGAACTGGATCATATAGAGTATATGGGACTGGTCTGGGATCCTATATGGTCCCTATAGGGGTGGGAGGGTCCCTATGGGGGTGGGAGTGGGCACCAGTATCCCCCAGTGCCCGTAGTGGGGACAGGACAGGGCTGGGAGGGTTGTACTGGGGCTCAGACCTATAGCACTGGGCCATATGGAATGTATAGGACCAGTATAGGATCCTATAGGGGGCTATAGGGGGGGGACTGGGAGCTATGGGGCTCCCCCAGTCCTCCCAGTATGGGA
Organism: Pterocles gutturalis; assembly: GCF_000699245.1. Lineage (NCBI taxonomy): Eukaryota > Metazoa > Chordata > Aves > Pterocliformes > Pteroclidae > Pterocles > Pterocles gutturalis. The sequence continues at coordinate 55 of NW_010134048.1, read as the reverse complement.
ACTGGTCCAGAGGGACTGTCCCCACAGTGTCACCAATCCCTAGGGACTGTCCCCA
>NW_010134047.1:10347-11387 GCF_000699245.1 Pterocles gutturalis | reverse complement strand
ATTATTATTATTATTGCTATTATTATTATCACTCAACCTTCGGGAAAGCAGCGCTTCTGCATGTTCTCAGTCTTCACTTCCTCTGCAGCCGATAGGTCACTCCCAAAAATCCACGTTGGCATCTTGCCTTGTAACAGCCTCTCTAGGGGAAAGTTTTTAAAGAGATGGACCCTTCCCCAAAAAACTGGGAGAGCTGGAGAGCCACCCTCGCTGATGGGCACAGGCTTGGGAAGGCAGGGGCAGGGGATGGGCACCACCAGGGCTCCGAGGGCTGAGTTTCATTCCCAAGCGGCTGCGGTTAGCGTGGGAGGGAGCGGAGCCGGAGGGGACGCCACGGTGAAATTGGTGGCAGCAGAAAATGCCGGCTGGGCAACGCCGGCTGGACAAACGGCTGGAGAGAAGGCGTGACTGCCCCGCGTCCTGGGACTGCAGAGAGCAAAATGGGAAAAGACCACCTGGACAAAGAGCGAGCGCTTCTGATCGCTGGGGGAAAGGCAGAGTCAAGGCTCATCGGAAGGGACAGGGCAAGCTGGCGGCAGCGCGGCGCTCCGTCTGCCAGGGGAAGGACACCGGCGGCACGAGGAGGCGAACCGGGGCTCAGCCTGGGCACCAAGCGTCTCCTCCCTCCCAGGAGGTGACACTGGAGAGATGGAGCCTCCCAGTGAACTTCCAGGGTGGTCCCAGGCTGGGGAAGCCGTGGACAGAGCGGGACTGTGAGGCAGAAAAAAAAAAAAGGAGAAAAAAAAAAAAAAAGGGAGATGCTGAATAAAAGAGTTTGTGGACACGCGATGGCCAGCCCAGTACGAAACATCGACGGTGATGCACAGCAGCAGGACACCTCCAGGACACCTGGGAACGCATGCTGGTGCCAAGGCTCCTTTTTTTTTCTGGTATTTCCTAGATCCTACAGCTGGTTGATAAAGATTTTCACGTTGGGTTTTCTTCCAACACCTGAAAACTGGTGGGTGCTGGTGGGTGCTGGGGGTCCCTTACCCCTCCCCAGGAACCCCCTCATGCTCCCACCCTGCCCCGCAGAGCCA
>NW_010134047.1:9939-10293 GCF_000699245.1 Pterocles gutturalis | reverse complement strand
GCCTGTTAATTATGATTTTTTTTTTTTCGCAGAGAAGCTGTCACTCAGGCTCCGGTAATGGATAGTTTCTATTTCAATCCTCCCTCCACCCTATTATCTTCTATAAAATTCAGCCGGGCGGGTGATGGATTGATAAGGGACGGTCCCGGCGGGAGGAGCCGGCTGCCTCAGAATGGCTCTCACGCACGCCCAACTTCTGTATCTTTTTAAATATTTCAGTTGTTTGAGATCTTTATTTCCCATTTCGATTTCCTGTAGTACAGTAAATTTATCTTAGTCACCCAGTCAAGTTCTCTCCAAGCCCCTTATCTCCTCCTCGGCATGGCTGAAAGTCCCTACGCTCTCTGTGCCACC
>NW_010134047.1:9333-9744 GCF_000699245.1 Pterocles gutturalis | reverse complement strand
CCCTTCCCCCGGCACGGCTGAAGATGCTGAGCTGCATCCTCCTCCTTCATCCTCCTCATCGGACCTGCTGCCTGCCCGACCTCTGCTCGCAAGCGGATGCGATGCCTCGTTCTTTGTCCTGGTGACGCTGAAAGTAAATGCTGGCCTTGGTTTTTAAGTATAAAAAGCACAAAAGTATACATTATAAAAGTATAAGAAAGCATAAAAATATTAAAAAAATATTAAAAAGCATAAAAATATAATAAAGGTTAAAAAGCATTAAAATATTAAAAAGGTAAAAAAGCATAAACCTGCACAACCCAACGGGGCAGAAATGCAGAGAGAAAAACTGCCCTCATCCTGATCAACCCACACCAACTAATATTTAATTAGGGATGAAACCCGCCCTGGCGGCAAGTGGGGGCTGCAACC
>NW_010134047.1:6234-9264 GCF_000699245.1 Pterocles gutturalis | reverse complement strand
TGCCCACTGGAGCTGCCCCAGGAGGTGCTAAGGAAGGGACTCCTGCCTTGATCGCCTGAGGGACTGCAGGTGCCTCCGGACACCCGCTTTTGCTCAGAAAAAAGCGGTTTGGAAAATAACACACTAACCATGCACAGCCTTTGATACAATAAAAGAGAAGGCTCGATGCTCTTGTCTCTGATATAGGCACCCTCCTCCATCCCAGCCCCTCCCCAGCGCCAGTTTTGGGGTGACCTGAGTCCTCGTGGACCCTTGGGAACACAGCACCGGGACCAAAGCCCCCTCGCACACCCGCCAGCCCCCAAATGCAACTTTTCGTCAGGCTGCACCCAGACCAGCAGCCTCTCGCCAGCCTCGTCCCAGCTCTTGGAGCGATTTTGTCCCCTGGGATCCAACACAGCAGCAGGGCACCCAAGAAATACGCCCGCAGAGGGATGATTTATCTGGGGGGGAAGCCATGGAAATTCCCAAACCCTCTTAAATATCCACTTCTTGGCTCTAAACAGTCCATAACTTGCCAACTGGGGGATGTATTTGTCTGCTCCCCTCCATATATTTTCTGCTTTTCATTATAATTTGCTAAATAATACATTACAGGGAGTTATTTATCACACTCGGCAGCTTTGCGATCCCCCCGCCTCCATCCGGAGGAATTTCACCCATAAATCAGCTGCACAAATACCCGCCGGCATCGCCGCCAACGCCTTTCCCCCGGCCAGCAGCCGTCACCCGAATTCAACGGCTTTCCTTTGCCTCTCCTCCCCGTGCCGTCCTCCTCTGGACACCAGCCAAAGGGCAAAGGCACAGAAATAACAACAGGCACAAACCCGGCGGATGCAGAGAGCAGGGGCAGAGGCTTCGCTGGGAGCGCCCGTTGCTGGGACTGTATCGGTGGGAGAAGCGAAAGTGGCACCAAGAGGTAAAGGAGGGTAAAATCCTGGGAAAAAGAGCTCTGAGGATGTGAAGGGACCCAGGGAGGGAGGCTGGATTTTTCTGGCTGTCCCGGGAGATCTCACAGCACTTGGGGGATCCAGAGGATGGGGATTTCCCTGCGGGAGCGGGGCTTCCCCGGCTGAGGCAGAGGCGATGGCCAGGAGCCACCAGCCCCAGCCGAGTCCTCGGTCCCCATGGCACGGTGACCAGGCACGTCACCAACCTCCTCTGCTGGGGAACACGGGGCGAGGAGCCCGGCAAACGGGGGGTTTCCATGGCCGGGGAACGCGGCTTCAGTCCCGGCGGGGACACCGGGAGGGAAAAGTGACGATTCCCCAGGGTCAACCTTCCTCAAATCACTGCATCCAACCTTTGAAGCAAACTGCTTTGGAAATACTGAGCAACCCAACCTCGCAGCATCCGTCCTGCACAAGGAGCATCTTGGCTGGCAGATGGGGAAACCAAGGCAGGGAAGGGGGAAAAAAGCAGAACCAGGAACAAAACCCTCTCCCTGCGCTTTAACTGCAGAATCATCTTTCCTCACTAGTGGTTAATCAGAACCACCGGAGGGGGAGAGATTACAGGCAGGGCGGAGGGGGGAGTAACCGACAGAAATACAGACATCAAAACAGGTTTTCATTTATTTACTCGTTTATTACATCGAGTCACAGGTTTCCAGTCCATTCGCTCCTGCGTTAGCCCTGCAGGATTTTGGGATGCCGTCTCCAAAAATTTTTTAAAAAGTCGAGAGGAGAAAATCCGCAGTCGCGGGTTGCTCTCGGGAAGCCTGCTATCGCTGGGCCTGCGAGATTACCTGAAACCACTCATCTCCCCCCACCAGCCCCCTAATCTCTGTGGGAGCCCCAAGACCTCATCTCCAACCTGCTCATCGACCAGCACCCGGCTGGTGGGGCTGGACCCCAGGGATGGTTTCCAGCAGCTCTGGGACCTGGCAGGAGGGAGCGGAGCTGGGGTTTGGTGCTGGCAGAGCTGGGGGGGAGCAAACCCACCGGCTGGGGAGCAGCTGGGTTCCCAAGGCTGCGGGGATGCGGCCAGGGTGGGTGACAAACATCAGACGGTTGGTCGTTGTCTTGGCTGCGGCCAGGCTGAGCGGGTCCGGCTGGGCTCAGGCTCCCACACATCCCTTCGGCTGCCCTGAACATCGCTCTGCACCCAGAACAGACTGTCAGGGGCTTGGGGGCTGGTTTTCCCCCTTCTTTTTGCCCAAAAATGATTTGCAAGAAGCCAAGTGTTTCATATTTTGCCCAAAAATCATCTGCAACAAGGCGTTTTTTATATTTTGCCCCAAAACGATTTGCAAGCAGCTGAGTATTTTATTCACGGCAGGCAGAGCAGATTTCATCTCCAAACTTCCCTTTTTCTCCTTACTTCACCCTGACTCTCCAGCAGCGAGGAGATAGCAGCACCACGACCCATCCCTCTGAACACGACCCACAGCCACCGCTCGGGGCTGGGTCCAAGGGCGCTGGAGGAGACGAGCGTCAGGAACCCACCCGGCCCCGGGATGCTCCGATGGGTCACTACCTGCCCAGCACATCTCCCCCGGCACTTCCAGCCTCGTGCGCGAGCCCACGCCGGGAAATGAGGAACATCTTTTTAAATAAGAGGAGGAAACGGTGTCTTTGTGTCAGGCAAGTGGAAGAAACCCAGGACCAGGAGACTGCGGAGCCTTTCCACTTCAGACAGCAGGTGCTCTCCAAGATGTGGTTATGGCAACAAAATAAATGATGGATAATTGCTTTTGTGACAACTTGCCAATTAAATTAGACTCAGCAGAATAACATAATGACAATTTGTTATGCTCTGGTGGGCACTAACACACCAATCATAATTAAATGCTATGACTGAAATAGAATGCTGCTGTACACAGGAATATATAACCCCAATTCCCTCCCAGTGAAACATTATAGGTTCAGACTTGATTTCAATTTCTGGAGGATAATAGCATTAGCACACATCTGAATGAGCTCGCAATATGCATACGGGGAGCAGCGGCACCACAGACAGCCAGAGCCAAGGACAGAGCTGTGGGCTCGGGGGGGACCCTCCCGAGTGTCACGGGGTTTCAAAGCAGCG
>NW_010134047.1:5438-6203 GCF_000699245.1 Pterocles gutturalis | reverse complement strand
GAGCCACTGCCACGTCCCCAGTGGAGGACATCCCGAGGCACTGCCACGTCCCCAGTGGAGGACATCCTGAGCCACTGCCACATCCCCAGCAGGGGACATCCCGAGCCACTGCCACATCCTGGGGAGATTTTTTTTTTAGTCCCCAGCCCCAGGGAACAGGCAGCGACTGTCCCCACAGGACCAGCCCCGCTGCCGGCACAGGGCGAGGGCTCGCCAGCTTCAGTTGCCCCAATTCACGTGCCCAGCAACAAGGCCGCCTCGTCCCGGGGCTACAGAGGCCATCACACCCCTTGAGAGATCCCAGCACATCCTTCACCAGGTGCTGTATAAGAGGCAAGTACAAAACCACAATAAATTCAAGCTAAGATCCTAACAGATCCAGGTTTCTGGAATATTCCAAAGCTCAAAACGGGGCAGGTTTGAAAACCAAATGCATGTGTGCGTGGAGGCAAGGGTGGGCAGAGGCAGATCCCAGAAGAACAACCCAGTGTGGCAATGCCAGCGTTTGCATCTGGCACATTCCTAACACAAAATGCTTTATTACCTGCCCCAACGAAGCCTGGCATTGGCAAGGTCAGCTCACCTGCTTTGCTGGTGAATTATTTTGGCTGCTCCAGACATAAGACCTGATCCTATTAAATCCTCAGCTCCCCTGCCCTCAGCACACACCGGCAGATAATCCCCAGCGCGTGCCCAGCAGCGTGGCCGGGGTGCGTCACCGCACAGACACGTGCCCTGCTCGGCCGTCTGACGGGCGAGCATCGC
>NW_010134047.1:4936-5420 GCF_000699245.1 Pterocles gutturalis | reverse complement strand
AAACCGTCCCCACTCCTACCGCCCTGAGCTGCGGGACCAGCGGCGCTCGCTCCAGTGGGACACATCCTGCACACCAGCGGTGGCACCGTTTGGTAAAGCACCGGTCCCAGGAACACTGCAGCATCCCCAGGAGCATTGCTTCTGGTCCTACGACAGGACCTGCTGGGGAGCAGGAGGAGTTCTGCGTCTTAAAACGCTCAGCTGAGATCCAGAGTTCCAGGAACTGACCTTGGAGAACCTCCAGCCTGGCTTTCGGAGCTGACGAAGGGGTTACCGACCGCCTGCCGTTGTCTTTTTGCTGCCTCAAGAAGTAAGGAACCTTGTAACAGATCCTTCGGCGTTTATTGTCACTTAAAAATAGCCGGGGACGAGCAGGAGGAGCTGCCACCCACACCGCCTGGCTGGCAGGAGGAAGGGCAGCGACGGAGCCCCGAGAAGGTCCCGCTGCTGCTGCTCCGTACGGGGTGCAGGGCTGCAAACCAGT
>NW_010134047.1:4532-4830 GCF_000699245.1 Pterocles gutturalis | reverse complement strand
CTCCACCCCCCCGGACCAGCCTTTGCCCTTCCCAGCGCAGTGTCTGACCGTCCCTGGGGGCTCCCCCCCCTCCCCAATTCCCTTGGGGTGCATCTTGTACCCCACCCACCACGCATCGCCCCGCTCCCAAGAGAAGCTGAGATTCCTTTTCAAATATTTCTGGTGAAAAGCTTTTCGGAGCCTGCAGGAGGAAGCCAAGGCTGCTGTTACCACCACACGCATTTTCCATCACCGGGAGCCCCCTCCCCAGCACAGGGCTGGCGGCGGAGCGTGGCTCCCACCCAGGGGGGGCCCCCCG
>NW_010134047.1:0-4501 GCF_000699245.1 Pterocles gutturalis | reverse complement strand
GGGGGGGGGACCGAGCCGTCCAGGTCCTTCCCATCCCAGCGCCCACCCAACCCTCCTCCCGCAGAGCCACTGACCTTTCGCTGGCGGTTGGAGGGTAAATGCTTGATAAATAATAAATAGCTCACCCCAGGCTCTCGCTCAAAGCTTTTAATTAAAAGTAGTTGAGTTACTCGAAGGTCACGGCGATTGGCATTTCAATCCCTGCCCGGCAAATTCATCCATCAAACGGACGCCGAACTCTGGGCTTAATTGCGTTTTCTCCTAATTGCACCAAATTCTTACGCTCACATCCTTCACCCAGCAGGTTCCCCGTTACCCACCGGCCCCAAACCTGCAGCGCAGAAGAACATCGCCAACTGCTTCTCCCTCCCAGCCCCACTGCCCCAGGAACTTTTTCTAACACAGAATAAAAGAGAAAATTATTTCCTGCTTCTTGTTTGCTCTGCACAGGAACTCAGGGCACACAGCAAGGCTCTGGTCTGTTCTGCATTTAATACATTATCGCTCAATATGCTTCGGATGACTGCAGACACAGCCGAGCTCAGTAAGGATGGAGCTGGAAAAGGGTCTTTAAGTATTTATCAGAGAAGTGACACCAAACAGGAGAGCCCTGAGCTGTGAGTGAGAAATGTCTCATCTGCTTCTCCTCTTAAAGCACTTCCCTTGGCAAGTTTTTTGGCAAGCTACGAGCATCATCACCACCTGAAAATGCAAACCAGAATGCTCAGAATAAAATTTCTGCCTCTCTGAAAATCCACAGAAGCAAAGACACAAAGCTGCAGCAGAGGAGATCTGGAGCTGTTGGCCTCTCCTCCCTTGGGCTGGGGATAATCATTTGGCCCAAGGAAGAAAACTGGGCAGGAGGAGGGAAATTCACATCCCAGCTGCCAGAGATTTCCCACTGAGGGCAGCTCACCTTGGTCCTCAGCCAAACAGGAGAGAAAGCCCCATCCCCAGCCTGGCTGCCGAGGAGCGAGGGGATCGCTGCGATTTTCCCTTGGCACAGCTCCTCTCTGGTGCTGTTTCACACTGAATCCCACTTTTCATCGGTTTACACCAACTTTTCTCCTCCCGTTAACCCAGCAGGGTGGTTCCCAGACTGGGACTGCCTGGGAATTCCCCTCTGTAAGGGGCTGTGGTGTCTGGATTTAGGGATTCGGGCAGAAATCAGATCCTCCAGAGCTCCCAGCAGTGCTAAGACAGAGGGCTTTGCTCTTTGAAACTAAATTTTGCACTGCTCTAGAATGACAGAGCAGAGTTAAGAACAAAGTTTGACCTTCCAAGGATAACCCAGTAATTCTACTGTGATTGCACTGCTGCCAGGAAGGGCATCAAGCCCCACAAAAACCCACCAGGGATATTTTTAAATCCTCCTTTTTACTGCTGTACAATACAGAGCGGTATGAGAGTTTTCTTGCATCCCAGACAGCAGCAGCGTCACTGAATTGCGTTGTGGGGAATGTGTCTGGGAGGCAGGCAAAAGGAAATCCCCCTGGTCCTTGGAGGGGAGAGGCAGAGAAGGAGGGAGAAATGTTTGACATGATTTGCACCTGTTACTGGTGGTTTGGTTTTTTTTAAAAAAGAGAAAAAAAAAAGGGGGAGAAAAACAAACAAAAAAAGGGGAGAAAAACAAACAAAAAAAGGGGAGAAAAACAAACAGTAATTGTTTTTCATACAGCCCAAAGCCTTAATAAAAATAAGCTAGGCACTGGAGTTTGCAGGCATGGGAAGAATGGAATTCTAATCCGCTCCAGATCCTGGTAAGACTGACGGTTATTTTCTCAGGCTGTTCGATGCCGAAGTTTCCAGGACTATTTTTGTAGCAGCACTGAACCTTCTCATCAGCAAACAGCTGTAGCACCGCATCTTCCACACTTTTGAGGTGCCCAATTTCACTGAATCACTAAAAAAACCCACAAAGGTCTGAATTATCGGTATTGTTACACTCTATCCTACTCTGAATTTAAGCAAACGATGCCATACGAAGAGCATATTATTGTACTTCTATAAATAGCAGCTCTCCTCAATTAGCTATAAAAAGATGACACTTCAGACGGCTGCGACAAGGCGTCAGGCAAGTGGCATCTGCGCTTTCAACAGCGGGACTGTCACAAGACCTCCACCATCAGGTGCAATAAGTTAAGAAACATTTTTACTGCTGCAAATAAGACACATGAAGAGACAGGGCTTCCCATTTTTAAATACAATGTTTCCTTTTCCAACTCATAATTGGAGATAATATTATTAAACCTCAAAAAAAATTTATTCCCTTCCATTTTACAAGTGAGCAGATGCAAGAACGAGAACGTTCGCCCCACACATGATCAGGGAAGGCACTAGAGCTGATAACTGAGGCTTACTCCCTGTAAGAAAAAGTCTCGCAACAGTGAGATTGTGGAGGCAGAACTGCCACAGCCAGGGCACATCCTGCAGCTGAGCGTCACCGGGCGACAGCCTGGCTGTTAGGAGGGTCAGGGATTCTCCTTCTGTATTTCTGGCAGCTCTGACATCTGCTCCTGCTGATCTTTCTTCTTTTCCTGAATCTCTTCCAGCACAGTTTGAAGCTGCAGGTGTAATACAGAGTCTCTGGTTTCACCATCTCGGTGATCCTGTTGCGCTACCTACAGTTAAAAACAAGACGACGACAAAAAACCAGAGTTGTAAAAAGCTTCTGTTGAAGCGTGACTGAAGAGAGCAATCGAAAGGCACAACCCCCCCGCGCATGTCCGAAAAAAGCCGATAGAAAAGCTCTAATTCGTGCTTAGATTATTGTCAAGGTACAATACAGTGTCAAGCTATCACCGGGGGAAGAAATTCAAAACGAGACTGCTGACCTCAGGGGAAAAGATGAAAGTCAGTCAGTGATTTAGAGCACCTAAAGCAGAACCAGTTTCTGTTCCTCTTCAGCCTCTTTTCCTGGGGTAAGCACTCAAGATGCTCGGTCCAAAGTGTACAACGAGGAGAACGGAGAGTGTGTTACAAAGAAGAATAAATTAATTTAGTTTAAAGTGCAGCCTCCTCTCTTTTCGGGGGTGTTCAGCTAAGAGGATGGTCACCAGTCCGTCAGGAAGTTAAAAGGTTTCCAGCCATCACAGAGCAGCCATGTTCCACACCCACCATGCCATTCGAGAAGCATCTTCAGGCTGGTTTTTACCCCATTTTATGTAAGATTCATGCAATTACCTGAAGTAATAAGGAACTAGACTCCACCTGCCATAACACATTATTTCCCAACCATTTACACAGACACACCCACAGATGGTCTGAAAGCACCGAAGGCTTAAATCTTTCGCCGCCAGCACAAGCACTTCTCTTGTCTGCCCCACAAGAAGCACCTGAACCTTGGCCAGTCACGTTCACGACTAAGAGGAAAGTTTACTCTGAAAAGACATCTTATTACGACCCTCGAGTGTGTGACTGTCTCGCTGAGACTTTAATTTGGATAACTCAGCATTAGGGGCCTGGAAGGGAAGTTTCCCAAATCCACCGGCCAAGTCACTCTGCAAAGGTTCAATACTTACTTTGTCTGTTCCTCTTCTCAGTAAAATTATCCCGCTGGCTAAAAGGGCTTTTCCTGTTTCTTCAAACAATTTTTCTTCTTCAATTTTTCCTTCTTTCAGTTCATTGTATTTTTCAACAAACCTAGATTTCAAGATTAGATTTTGACTCTCACAAATAACATTCTGGCTTGCCGACTTAAGAGGAGAAAGGGAGACATTTCAGAAATTTTTCTAGTTTAATCACAAATAAATCTTACCTCTGGCAAGTAGATTTGTAGTTCAAGTGAGACAGGTCAAAAGGTTTTGGACCACTGCCATAAATTCTGTAAAATTTCCTATCACCAAAAAATAAACAAGTTTCATTTTTCAAACCATCAAAAGAGGGGCACGTCTTGGAGTAAATAAACATCAGAGCCGGTTAATTCAGGCGACAACAAAAAGCTTTCATATAACTATTCCTCCTTTGTCCTTTGGCTATTATGTTGTAGAGATATTACTTCTGGAATTTTTTAATTGCTGTAATAAATTCCCATTAATATTCACCGCCGCTGAGCCCGGGGACCACCGTCACGCCGGGTGTCAACGGGCTGACAGCCATCCTGTCGCGGGCAAGGGCTGGCAAACGCTGCCTCCTGCCCCCCGCAGCGATGGGTATTGTGTATGTAACACACAATATAGAGCATTAACGCAGAGACACCAGGGATAGACACCCACCGGCGGCCACACCAGAGAAACAGTCCCCGAGGGGACACCGGGCAGCCCCGCAGGGCTGGGGACGAGGGGCTGAGGGATATCCCCGGTACAGGGCCGAGCTCAGGCACCCTCCGGGGTGGGGGACGCGGGGACTCACGCTCGGACTCGGTCCTCGGGGTAGAAGACGGGCGGGATGACATCCTTCACCTTCCCCAGGCGCGGCCGCGGCACCCGGTACAGGGGCTCCCGCAGCGGGGGGAAGGCGGCGTAAACGTCGAACCACAGCGGCTTCGGCATCACCCCCATGC
>NW_010134046.1:0-25423 GCF_000699245.1 Pterocles gutturalis | reverse complement strand
ATTTCACTCTAGTGCAGACTATCCCCAAATTTGTAGGACTTTTCAATACTAGTTTACATACTACAGCTGGAAAAAATATTTGTGCAAAACCAGCTTTGCGCAACACCACAATGCATCCTATTATTGTTGTTTCTGGCACTTCTACCTGTCTGTCACACCTGGTATTCTTCTACCCAGAGTGCCCTGATCCTGGCAAATCATCCTAACACCCGTTAACCTGACCAGATACGATGATGGGGAGGAAAGTAAAGAAGAAATCTGCACAAATGGATGATATTCTGTTAAAGTCGTTGTCAACAATCATTTCTCTGTGCTAAAATAATTAATGTTAAACAAAGTATGTTATAATTCTGAGAAACTCTTGATTTAAACACCAATAATTTCCCTCCAGTTTAGAGACCAAGTGCTGAAATCATTATAGTGTGATATATAGTGGAGCATCCTGTGGAAGCATTGAGGCCTTTGTGAGGTGCATGGTGACCCCTGTCCTGTGTGAAGTGGGTCTTGTGGGCACAAGAGGGTGTGGCAAAGGCAATTGGAGAAGGCTGTTGGGCAGGCTGTCAAGGCTCCCTGCAGGGAGGAGGAGTGTGGGAAGCAGTTGTTGGGAAGGAGCTGGTCAAGTAGGAAGTTGTGCAGTTTTGAGTGTTGCCTCTGGCACAAAGAAGGTGCAGAGACGCAGGGGGAGTGAGTGTGGTAGCATCTTGGTAGAGCTGGAGTTGATGGGATGAGGGTAAGAAGAGCCCCAAAGAAGCAGCAAAAAAATGGTGATGCAAGAGCAAAAAAGGTCATAAGAAAAGCAAAACCTCCAGTGAGAGTGCTCTCATCATCAGCAAGGATTACAAATGCTGGTGAGATGCCCAAAGAGCTGCCTGAGCTAGGTCCTGCCCCCCTCAGAAGTCAATGGAGTCCTAAGGCAGCCTCGCAAAGGGCCTGGGGACCCCAGGGTGCTCTATAAACTTTCAAGTGATCTAGAACCTGCTCCGAAACAGGTTCTAGAACCATAAAGCGATGTAGAACCCGAGCTAGAACCACCTCCCTGCCAAAAACCCGACTCCACAATTCAGACCTCCTCCAGCTGTACCAACACCACCCTGGCTCTACCAACAACTGACTGCCAAGGACTAACTGCCTGGCCAAGGCCCTGATCAGGGAAGGCCTTGACATCTCTCCAACATCTCAGTTACTGGAAAAAGGCAATCACCAATCATCCTGGGCCTTGCCTAGAAGAAGACAAGGATGCACCAAAGCCTGTTTACTCCCCTCACTAACCAAGGACAAACTTCTGCTTCACAAGCTCAGCGCCCACAGCTCCAAGGCCCCAACAAACACACTTCAGACAAACTTCAGCCAACACAGACTGCTCTGCACCACCACCCACCCCATTGCTTCAAAGCCTCCATGCTACCCTTCCCCCTTAAAAACAGACACCCCTCTTTGCTTCCTATGCTCATTAAGGCCCAGCGCTTCCCACGCTCCTTGCACAAACTTAGGTGCAGACCTGAGAACTTTTTGTCAGTATCTTCTAGTGGGCCATGACATTTTTGGTGTCAGAATTGGGATAGCCAGTTCATGGAGAGTATTGTTAACACTCACAACCACCTTGGTAGTTGATATTCTGGAGACTGTCAGGAGAAGTTGTATCCGTTTGGGGCTGTAAGAGGGGAATGTGTGTAGAATTTAAGTCCGCCCAAAGCTGTAATCACCCCGGAACACATCATTTCTCTGGAATCAAAATCAAATGCTCTGTTTCTCCCAATGCATAGTAGTAGAATCACGCTTTTCACAGAAAAGATCTGTATCTGTGCTTCCACTAGTTATCTGCTTCAGTACTGCAGTTTTCTTCTGCGTTTATATTATGAATCGTGCTTCTATTCAAATTGTGCTTACAGTATATTTAGACGTGCATGAAACATTTGCAAGCACCTTATAGTTATTTTAAAATAAGATAAAATTTTATTTCCTTCTCAAACACAGTCTTTTGGGGGAATAAGGTTTTATGTACTCCTTCTACATGGTAACGGTGTTGCTAGGGGGAACAGTATTTCTGCAGAATCTCCTTCAGCTGTGGTTTCATCTTAACATTTGTCAACTTGTTCAGTGAAAATAAAGCACAGCATTTAAAAAAAGGGGAAAAACCCATACCACTCACATCACCTTAAACTTTCTACAGATTCATGGGTTACAGTAACAAGGACTTTTTTCATGGTGCATTTCTTTGTATTGAAGTAAATTAAATCGGAGTACTATTTGGTCTTCAAATTAAGTGCAAATCATGTTTTTGTCTTCATGATCAAGCTTAATTTCCAAGTGGAAAATGCACATTTATCACACAGAGCCATAATGAAATAGGTGTTTGTTTAGCCAAAAAGGATAAAAGTGGAAGGTGTTTGGGTTCATTTTGTCTCTTTGAAAGCTGAGAGTTTGTAGAAGTTGGGGAGCTCTCCTCATGAATGGCCAGAATACACCATGTGACAACCTAGCTAACCAAACACCACTCCACACACTTGAGTATGTGCTCACCTTCAAATGCACAAGTATTTGTGTAAATATGTGCTTAAGCACACATTCAGTTGGAGAAATAAATGGTTGTACCTAGTAGTTTTATTAACAAAGTTAATCAGATTTGATTTTTTCTTTTAAGGCCCTCAGAAACACGATGCCTGCTCTTTTAGACCATGAAGGTCTTGTCTTCAGGCGAACCACAATTTAAAATGAGCGTGGGAATCAGATATGGGCTGGGGACTTTTATTTGCAACAAAGAAAGGGAAGGATGAGAAACACGCCTCTTCACATCAGTTCTTTGTGGCTATGTGATACTCCTATAGCAGCAGCTTTACCTGTTTAAACTGAAATATGTCCATTTTTTTTCAACAAAATCCCAACTGCATCTCAACAGATATACAGTCTAGTTCAACAGAGGTATTTTTCAAAACACAGTCACAAGATAGGATTTACCCTTTTTTTGATTGCTTTAGTAGAAGATAAGTTGCTGTTTCCCATAAACACGTTGTTTTGTTTTTCTATAAAAATCCATTAGCATCTATTATGCTAATAGAAGCTTTAAATTTAAGATTTAAATGCTTTTTAAAGCATCTCCAGAGAAGACATTGACTCTTCTTTTAGTTAGCTAGTTCTTATTTTTCTGGTAGGGGAATTGTTCAAGTACTCAGCCAACTAATTCCCCAAATTAATCACAATATTTTTATACTTGAATGTCTATTTTATGTAAGCAAAGAGGAATACAAGAGACAAACTTATGTTATATTTATGTGCAAACTGACTTACTACTTGTATGATGGGGGTATTATGCAGTGATTCTGGAGCTGGCTGTAAATTGAAGATGCTTTTAAATAAATGCTTTCAGGAAGTTCATGCCCCTCTAAATATTTATAGTATAAGAAAAGTCTTACCACAAAATATTTCTCATCTTCACATTTCTTCCTTAAAGCCATCTGAAGTGTTCAGACTATTTGCAAAATGGGTGTTGGAGAATAAGCAATATCACCTGCAGAAAGAGCCACGACGTTAGTGGTGAAACCAGCATTAGAGACAATTCCCAAAGCAATATTATCACTTGCCATAGCATCCTTGCTCACAGCTCATAGTGAAAACATGCTGCAAGCACAGTCTACAGCAGCAAAGGCCAGAGTCACTCGGTATGCATTTCCAATAATTCAGACAGTGGGGAGACTACCTTATACCTCCTGGCTACTACTCTGACTTCTTTGGACTGCGGGAGATGCTTCTCCACAGAATATGTTGCTTACCAGAGGTCCCTTGCACAGTCAAAGTATGGGCAGGGTTTGTATACACATGTGTGTCTGCCCATGTCGGCTGTTTTATATCTGCCCCTGCACAGCACAAGTGAATGAACAGAGGCTCCTGGGCTGCGTTTTTTATTTAGTTGGCTCCCAGTTGGCTTTATTTGGTCTGCTCTTTTCCTGAGCAGAGTTTTGGTTTCTTTGCTTGTTTCTGCTACCAGCAGTAGTTGCTACATCTCTGTAGAATTAAATTAGATGCCAGGCTTAGGATGTCACATCAGAACAATTAATTGTGCTTAGAGGTATGACAAAGGCAGTCTCCAGTATCATGCAAGTTCAACACAATTTTCCTGAATGTTCAGCTTGTGCCGAACCCTCAGCTGAAACCAATACTTCTTGTGCACATTTTGCTGAGAAGCAAATCTGCCTTCTCCACTTCAAAGCCTTGTTTCCCCTGCCCACCGCATTGTCCCTGGCAGCTGTCTGGCAGCCATGGAAGTCAGGCACCAGCAGAATTCCTCACTGGTGGGGAAATAATTAACGAGAAGAACCGAAAGCATCCATGCAAATGGTTGCACCCGACAAAGATGTTCACAAAAGTGATTCATATTAATGCTCTTAAAACAAAACAGGCACTCTGTAACTATAACCAACACCAGTGTAAGCACAGGTATATTTCCCAGCGTTAGCCTAACCCTGTGGTGATAATGATAAACGATGCTCTATGTTTTTAATTAAGGGACAATATTCCTGTTGGCTGATTGAAGTGTTTTTATAGGAAATAGCTTCCAATAATGGTGTGTCTTGTTAGTGCTGTAAATTCTGCAGGATAAAATTCTTTGTTTCTCATTAAATTAACCAATTACTGTCTCACTGGATCAATGGATTTAGGAGCAACCAACATAATCTTGCTAGGAAAGGAAAGCTGCCAAATTCCATCACTTTGCTTAGATCTATTACCCTAGGATCTGTGTGCTGGCAGAAATTTATCACCATGTAATTGACTGTTTTAGTTGGTTGATTGCTATATTAAAAAGAGGCAAAGATATAAGTTTTAAGCTAAACAAACAAAACAAAACAAAAAAAAGGCACCAGAAGAACTGCATGTGCAGTTTATTAAATTAAGGGTGGTTTTTTTAAAAACATATGAAAAAAAATTACTTTTGGAAAAAAGCACATAAAATTCTGCCCATCATTGCAGAGCAGGTGATGTTCAGCATGTTCAGAAGCATCATCCAGCTGGCCAGGAGCCTGAAAATCAGCAACGGCTCCAGGTACACACCCAGGAGCTGTGAGGGGTGCTCAGTGTGCCCAGGCAACACACCACAGGCTCCCACCTGGGCTGGGGAGCAGGTACCTGTACCCTTGAAACTTGCCTCAAGGGTGCCTCTGCTCGGCACAAATGGGCAATCAGATGTCGCACTGAGGATCCCATTCACCACAATAGGGTTTACCTGACCCTCTGAATCTCAAGTCCTGCACCTATTTTCTATGACTCCATTAAACCCCCACTTACTTTTTTTGCCTAGCTCTGTAACAGAATATTTAGGGTCCTGTCCTACACGAGAAATAAAAAAAAATGGGATTTCACAGGATTAGAAAGACAATTAATCTCTAAAACAGTTGATCCATAACGTAGGCAGCCTAAATTTTACAAGGTTAATGGTGCAAACAGGCAAAGCCATTTCTTAGCTGCAAGCACTGCACTATATCCTACTCCCAGCTTAGCTGTCCAAGTGGTTTTATTATGTTTGCTCAGCTTTAATTTATACATGTTTTAACACACTCTTAGTTATTTTTAATTTTAAACTAAGAAACCCTGGCAAATCTCTTTCAGTACAATTAGAATTTTTCCCTTAGTTTGCTATTTAGTCATTAATTTTCCTACTTCCGCTTTATTTTCTGGGGGATATAGCCTCTTATTCATTTGTTTCAATGAAGCTTGAATAAAGGTCATTTAGATTGATTCACCTTTCTTATCTCCCTTGCGCTTACTCTATAATCCTACCTTTCATTGTGTAGAGGAGAATAGCTTTCTTTTCTCTGCTTGTTTCTGCTAGAAGAAAAATGGTAACCTTTTATTAAATAAATCCTGGAAAGCTGTGCTCCAAATCCATATTATCACTAGCTTGGGGAGACAAATTATTTCACAAACTTGAAAAAAGAAAACATACAGTACTTATTGTAGTATGCTGTTTAGATGGCCTGAACTTACTGCCCCAAGCCCCTTAAATGAATGAGGGGAACACTTTGGTATAATTTGCAAAAGCAAATGCACACACAAAAACTCAGGCAGCGAAATATATGAGCAATTTTCAATTGTGAAGCCCTGTGGAGGTGCAGAGCACCAGTGACCGTGGTGATATTGGGTGCTGGGGACACGTCCAGCCAGTCTTTTCCTGCTGTTCCCAGCTATTTCCATGATTAGAAGCACTGTCCAAACTCACCAACTTGTCTCTTGACACACAGCTCAGCTTCTGGAGCTATACCAGACTTCAGCCTTGAAGGGAATATTTCCTTTCTTGATTCCTAACCTGGAAAACATACTATGTACCTCTTCGTGCACTTTTTAGCCTTTTTAAATGTAAAACTAGACTTCTTAAAAGCACCAACTGGAACAGAGCAAATTTTTACACTCTCTATAAGATTTTATATGAAAATAATAATGAGCGACTACTCCGTTTGCCTTGAAAAATTACCTGAATGCATACTGTTATTTTCTGTTTATAGTCGGTTGATAAGAGTGTTTATAGGATCCTGCACCACTTTCTGCACACTTTCTGGTTCTGTTTCAGAAAGGAGATTTTTTTTTTCCCCCCCATCAGATGATGATCTGTGATGCAGAACAGGTTTTATGTGAAGAAAACAAGATATTTTCTAATACTGGAATGTTTAAGGAAGCAAGAAGAAGAAATGTAGGATGGAACCATACAGTTAGGAAAACAAAAGCAACTCAGACCAATGTGTTAGCAATATGTTCACACACGTAAGGGTGTATGTTCCTCATTTTAAACAACTAAACCAGTATAGCTTTTTATTTTGTTGCCAAGGTTACTGAATTTTTAATAGTCTCTAGAGGGTGGTGGTTTAAACTCATTGAATGGCATCATTGTTTAATATTTAGAGTATTCTGATAAAAGCTATCTTAGCTGTGGAAATCACTTCCTTCAAAAAAACCTAAAACTAAATTGCCGTTTTAAAATCACTGGAAAGAGAAGCCATTTTCTGTCTACAGAAGTGCTGTGGAATGAGCAGTTATGTAAAATCACCCTTGTATCACGCGAGTGTGGGGCCAGCTGGACCCAGAGGAGCTCCCCTGGCCCAGCAGTACTGCCGGGGGTATGTGCAGGGGTGACTCTCAGTTTGGGAGCCTGATGTTTGCCAGGGGCGAGCATGTGGTTTGCAGCATGGACATGGCTCCATGGTGCTGGTGCGAGATCTCCAAATGCACTTCAGTTATCCCTGCAGTGAGCTGGCCGATGGCAGGGACAGGCAGGGAGGCCAAGAGGGGGTGTGACAGACACAGTCACTTGGCACAAGGTCAAGAGCAGGGAAGGTGATGGTCAGAGGAGAAGTAGTAATTTTTCGAATCAGTATCATGAGGAGAATACAGATCAGTGCAGGGGAGATACAGAAGCTGTCTCCATGATCACAGCGGTCATAAGGAAGCAATGAAATCTTACCTTGTAATCACTGAAATAAAAAGGTGGGGGACCCTGACTTCAGTGCAGAGACAGCCAGTCCCACAGAACAATGAAGATAAAAGCTGATGCTAAAGAAAGGGAAAAACACTCAGGGCCCAGACTTCATCCCCTCCATCCCAGAATGAGAGATAGGTACTGAAAGTAGACAAGATTCTTCCAGAAGCCACCAGGTCCTAGAAAGGCAGCAGGAGTGAAATCTCTGTTTAGACCCTAGCAGCCTGAAACCATGTACAAGGGACTTGCTGCCGGTTTGAGATTTTTTTTCTTTTCACTTCCTTCTGTAGTCACCTGCAGAAAATGCATCGTGGCACCAGCTTCTTGCACTAGCATGTGTTCCTCTTGTTGAGGCATAAATATGTAAGAATGGGTGGAAATAGCTTTCCTCGTCCATGTCATACATTGCAATCAAGGTCACACCTGCAGAACGTGAAAGAGAAAAGGACATAAGTCAGCGAGCAAAGACTAGAGAAAAAGAGGAGCAGACTCAGCAAGGGGATAGGGGTACTTCCCTTTGTCTTGCTGTGTTATCCTTTGCTGCTCGTACATGCATAAGTACTTGAATCTAATGAGTCAAACTAATGCTCTGGCAAAACACAGTTTATAATAAAGTAATATCCAGTTCCTGGTGTAGAAATATGTTGGATATATATTTATTGCCACCCACTCATCCAAACACACGCAAACTTTGAAATGTGTTGACATTGATACAGGCAGTAATTTGAATTATATGCTTAATTTGGGAAATATTAACAAATATACATATTTGAACTCTAGCAACATTTTAGCTAGCATATATTAGTCTTTAAGTAATCTGCATACAGTTTTATTATCATGAAACCATAAATCACTTGCAAAATAGTTTTATACTGTACTGAGAGTACAAATAGACTGATGTGATGCAGGGTACACAAAGGTGGCTGGGTTTTCAGGTATTTGAGAAATACCATTTACAGGACGGATGCCCTAACATTGCATTTATATGTGCTTGCATTTGAGACCAATGGTCAGGTTTGGGATAACTCCAGGACACGCAGAGCTCCTTCAAGCTCTGGCAGTCTGAGGGACACTCCAGAAGCTTCCCCAAAATTCTCAGTTCTGCGTCTAATAGTTACCCAAAGCTTGCTTGGTGATTAGTTTGTTTTATACCAAAAGTATTTTAGTGTCATCAAGTCTGTCATCAAGATCTCAAGCAGTCACAGACCCCATCTGTAGCAGAACAAACCTGGTCCTTGCACTGTTTTTCAGCCTACTCTTCACTGAAATTCGTCGACCAAGGTATTTGAATCTGTGATGTTCAGGCCACTGTCCTCACTCACCTTGTGCAGCACTCCTTTCACCTCTGAAAAATACATTATGCAGCACCCTGTTAGAGCACTCTCAAGGCAAAATGGCATTTTAAAATCTGTAGGAAGACAGACTCAAATAAGTTAGAAATCTCTTTCCCCCCTGGTAGCCCAATAATGTAAGTGAAAACTTTTTTGGTTTCATTAGGTTTCAGAAAATTGCTTTCCTCTAACTACCTCGGTGTTCAGTTCTGCAGTGCTCTTCTGTGAGTTTGGCTGTTAAGCGCTGAGTGCCACTGCTCGAAACTGGAGCCACACTACTGGGTGCTGCTATAATGACCTTCCTCATGAATATGTATTGCTGGATAAGTAAAGCAGAATAAAAGATTAGAAACTTTTAACACTTAAAACTCTCCAGAGCTTCAGCCCTGGAGACTGGAAAGGTATTCTGCCTCTTCAGGAGAAGAGCACTGAGCAAGCTCAGGGATCTTTGTGTTCCATTGTTGTGGTTTCTTGGCCTCTAACAAAAAAAAAAATAGAAGACACATTTATTGTGCTGCTAAATATTTTCCATTCAAAAAGCAGTAGTGTAAAATGCAATAAGAGTTTTGTACAAAGTTTAAAAAATTAACCATCATGGAGTGGTGGAGTAATTACTGAGAAAAATCTGGTTCCAGAATGCACCTAGGTGTTAAGGAGCTTGAATTCATTCCAAAATCAGATCAAATTTAATTCTGCACAGAATGAATAGTATTTGATATAATCATAATGAACCTTACCATGTACTGTGCAGTGAGGAAACTCAGCTGAGCTTGCCAAAATTCATTCCTGACATCACCTCCAACACAAAAAAATAGCTTCCCCTGCAGGCACAATATTGAGGAGTTTTACAAATACTTCAGAGAGATGTTAGAGTTATGTTTCAAATGCACTTACTTAAGTTTTGGAGACTGTACAGTGCTACTTGTTCCCCGGACCAGAGCCCTTTCCAGGATCTCTAATGTTATGACTTTGTGTGGTCATTCAGTGACCATCTGTCGCTTATATCCTTTGGCTCCACATGTCCTCTGCTCTGATCATCATTGATTTTTTTTTTTTTCCAAAATAAGAACCATAAACTTAAGTGCAGCAATTACTACATTCGGGTCATGGGGGAAAAAAGGCCTTTGTTGCTGTAAATTGTTTATGTGTTGCTAAAATGTCAGTTAGAAGCAGCCAACAAAAGGAGAAATCATTTTATAGGAGCCCTTTCACACTGGGATCATCAAGCTCATACCCACAGTTTCATTACCAGCCTGAATTTTCAGAGAGGTAAAAGTAATCTGCAAAAATTTCCATGCTAAGTTTTAATGCCACAGAGAAGGGCTGACTTTGCTGCCTCAAGTCCCTTGACCTTTCTGAGCTCCATTCGACTGTATTGTAGTTCTTGCAAAACCTGCAAATCTCCCCTAAAAAAACACTGCAAGTCTCTCCCTTTGGAGGCTGACTTACTCCTGTAGCACAGCTCACATCCCAGGGCTGTTCTCAGACTCCTGGTCCCATCCCAGGGCTCCCTGGTGCAGAGCAGAGGAGGGCACCCAAACCCCTGCCCGGAGCTCTGCAGGTGGCCCTGCTCTGCGTGGCCCCGCACCTGCGGCATGTTGATCATTAATCAGTCTGTGATGCAAATTCTTTCCTATATTCCAATCAATACAGAGTTCATAATAGCATAATATTAAAAGTGGAATCCCAGAATGTTCATCTACTATTTTGACTAAAAATGATGAAATACCTTGTAAAACTATCCTAGGCATGAGCTTTATTTTTTGTATTCTCCTGTAAATTTCAGGTATAGTAATGTTTCAGTTCATTAACAGCATAGCTGCCTCTTGAATAAATCACATTTAGTCTGGTATTAGTATTTCTTTAGCAATCAATAATTCTCTTCATCAAGCTAGTTCTAAATATGAGAGGAAATTTACCTTATGCAGGTGCCTTCACTTAAAAGCAATCACACTAAACCCTGCCCTGAGGCGAAAAGTCCAGTGAAATTTCATCCTGAGCATCCAATTTTTCCTTTTGAGAGGATGTTTCTCCCTGTTTCTGCAGCAGCCAACTACAAGCACTAGATCTGAAGTCCTTTCATGGTATCCAGCATTTCCAGTGATTCAGTTCATCTTCCACAAAACATACTCTAGGTGCAGTGTGTCTTCTGCTTGGGAAAATAAGGAATCAACGTCTGTCTCAGTGGGATTTTAGAGATGATGCACTCAATGTCGCAACACCTAAGATCGATAAAAATTAGATTTGTACCTTGCTTTCCCTGCATATTGAAGAGAGAGGAATATGTTATTTCAGAAACAGATCTGTAACATTCAGTACACTGTGCAGAGACTTGCATTTGGAAAGCAACAAGTGCAGCTGTGCAATGCAAACAGCTATCTTAATCATGAAATATTTTCCTATGACATCTGCTATAATTGCACGCTTTTATTTTTTCAGCTTTTGTATGCTAATGGAAGTATTATCTCCTAGCACTTCCAGACTGCCCTGGAAAATCTCAGTTTGCCTTTTCAAAGACCTCTAAACTCGGAGAGGTCTCTGGAGAACATATGCAGAGACTAGACTCATCTACAGAATCCAGACATCTTTTCTGCATTAGAAGTCCCAGAACCATTAGTATTGTTGTGATCCTACTAGGTTTAGAGGAAGACTGTATCTTCTGATGGTTATAGACGAACACTTAGCAGATTGCAAAATACCTCAATATTTATTAAGGTATTTCATTAATATCCTAGCCGAATTAGTACCTTTGAATCCATTGTTTTTGCAAGATAACAGACAAAGGACTCCTTGGTTGATGTGGCCTCACTTATGGGATGTTATTCTAACTTGGATTAATTCTTACTATGAGGGTAGCTCGAAGAGCCTGAAAGTGCATCTCATGTGAAGGATACCACTTTTTCTCTACTATTCTTTGTTCTCATGGTATATAACTGCAAAAGTAGAGGTGGAAGAGATAATCCTATCAGTCATGGGAAACACAAGAAAAATAAATTCTCTCTAGAGATGTTTTTTACAATATTTATGGTTTCCCAAGGTAGTAGTTTCTGTATTGCTGACTTATCTCTTGTGAAGATCTTGCCATTGCACAGGGCCACACAGCATTTGAGGACAAAATGAGACCTGAACTTTCCTTTTAAAAAGTCAAAGCATCTACCTTAATGAAATGTCTTTTTCTCCGTATGCCTTTCCAGTTGTTCTTTAGCCTTGCTTTCTCACAGAGGGATCTGGGCAGGCTGGGTTGATGGTCCAAGGCCAGCTGTATGAGATTCAGCAAGGCTCAGTGACATATCCTAACTTGGGTCACAACCACCCCATGCAATGCTACAGGGACATGGGTTAGTGGTGGAGTTGGTAGGTTAACAGTTGGACTTGACAATCTGGAGGGTCTTTTCCAACCTAAATGATTCCATGATTTTCAGATACCATCTTTCCTCTGATTAGCAAGAGATATAGATGATATTTTGCTGAGTTTTCTTCCCTTTACCAATAGCATAAAACCCAAGAGATTGTTAACTTTGTCCTACCAGCTGTGAAACTGGGAAACAGAACCCGCCTCAGCCCATTTCTGTTACTTTTCTCCATTTTGCTCAAGTCAGGACCTTGCTCAGGTAAATCTGCAATTACCTTTGTGTGAAGTGAGTCAAAGTCTTTCCCTTATTCTTCACCTAAATTCTTGAACTCCCAGACAGCTGCTAGTAGGACTGCTTAGGTGGTGACTCTCAGAGAAGGGTCAGGGCTGTTTTGGGTGGTTTTTTTTAAGAAAAAGAGCATTTTAAGAAAACTTGCGAAGTGATGTGGTAGTGGAAGTCTTTATTGGGTTTTCACTGGTAGCACTTTGAAATGTTTTGCTTGAAATATGCTTTCAAAGTGTTTTCGTTTCTTTGCATTTATCTCTGCTCTGCCACCTTTAAAATGTTCTTGAAGGCTTCTGGGGATTATAGGTTAGTGTGGTTTTTTTTCCCCCCAAGTAAAAGTTTGCACTAAGAATGCTATTTGCTTTCCAAAATTAGAACGTGTTGAATTCCTAATTACAGCAATTGATCTAGCACCTTGTCATGAGAGTATGAGGGAAAAAAACAATCTTTTGTGAGGCTGCACTTGTACCTATACAGTCACAACCCCACTTTGAGAGAAAAGTTCTTCAGTGAACACCATCTTGCCCAAGTAGTTCTGGATGAGGAAAGTGATGGAATATTTTTATGTGTCAAACTAATCCGGGGTCCAGCTTTTCACATTGAAAAAGCTCCATAACTTCTAATCTAACATGGATTTCAGAGCACATGTACATTTACTTGATCGGTTTCTATTAAGATTAATTTCTTGGGGAGCACAAAGCACAAGCACAAAGTCTGAACAAGAATCCTTAATTTGGTAACAGTTTCTGATTAAAAAACAGCAGAATGTGTTGAGGCTTCCAATTACCACAGAAAAATATTAATTGCATGGCTAGTAGTTTGAGACCAGAGTTCTTTCAAGGTTTGTTAGAGTCTGGAGGACTAAGAAACTATCCATAAATGTAAACTTTATCTGTGTCAACACTGTACATATGTCAAATATAGATTTATATTCAATTAAGCAAGCAATAATCAATAACATTTATACAGACACTCTGAGACCAAGACCAAATCTAAGAGTATAAACTTGTCTATGACTATGTTTTTTACGTCAAAATGACTTTAAGGATTGTTGTCTTTGATTTTTAGGATACTAATTTGCTTTTGTCCTTCAAGAGTTATGGTACATACTTGCAGAAGGCACATTGTTCTAAGCACAACAATTAGCAAGGATTTTCAGTATATGTTGCTGTTGTACATTACTTCCTTAATGTAAGGTCTCTAGCTGTGCATATTTTGCTGCTGTTTTCTTTTAGTAATCCTATCATAATTTCTCCTTTATTTAAATACCTTGCTAATGCCACTCCTAGCAGTGAAAGCAAGTTCTAACTTATGGCTTACACAAATTAAGTGTACTCAGGTTTGTAATTTGGTATTTATATTTAAAATCCATTCAGTGTTCTTGATGCCAAAAGAGTAGTTTGGGGAAATAAAAAATTAATTTAATGATAGATAATACACTTTACTCTCTCATCTTCAATATGTTGCATAGTCTCAGGGTCTGATTCTGATCTCATTTGCACTGATTTAATGTTAAACTCAACTGACAGTTGTGAAATGATTTTTAATTTACTAGAGTACGTGACACCAGAGATTCATTGTTATACATCACATCTTTACATTTCCTAATACAAGGTAATGATGCTAAGCACCTGCTCAAAAAAATTATTGCTCATTCTGATGATTTTCATTATATTAAAATATCATTTGGGAAAAAAAGCCATTGCTTCCTTTTAATAAGCAAGTTTAGAAACCAAATGTCTGTTACAACGTGCCTTTAATCTGTTATGTAAATAGTGACATGAAAATCAAGATTCTACCTATCAAGCTGCGCAGAGCTTACCAGGAATAATTGCAAAGTGGATGCAGGGACCAGCCCTTTCCCCACTCCTGCTACACTTTCTTACGATCTCATTCATTCTCATGCAATGAGACAGAATGAAAATGCAGAATGTCAATCCACATACCTTCTTAGATTAGATAATAAATCCAATATTCAAATTTTTTAGAACTTACCACCACCAAAGAGAAAGCAGAAGTTAAAATGTAGACAAGACTTGACTCTGTTTATCACACTGATTCTCTAACGTGTGCTCTGGGAACCACCTACAGATCTTTAAAATTTGATCCTGCCATTGTTCTGTAAGACCAGAAGGACAATACAAATAGTTCAGATATGTGCAATATATACTTATAGTAATATTTTTCTTGACTCTCAGGATTTTTTTTTATACCAAAAATAACATATTTTTAAAGTGGCAAACAGAAATGTAGGAAAGAAAGGAATCGAGAATAATGAAGTAATAATAGCAGATTTGGCATATTACTCAACAGTTCAACATGGCCATGACTTGCCTCATTGTGTAGTTTATATATAGCTTCATTATGAGCAAAAGTACAATTTACTGTAGAATTATTTTCTGTAAAGCCTGTTTTACGCATCATCTACTTTCCTGGCACCTTACAACCATGTTTAACCTGTATAAAATTAACTATATTTATAGATGATATCTAAACGAGCTGAACATGATTTTTTTTTCCTCCAGCCTATTTCCTGAATCAGATACAGTAGCTTAACTCAGAACAGAAGAAACCTGATGTATTTCAGCTTTGGCAAGACCTCTTCAGCCAGCTCAGTTCCTGTGTTGTACTAACACAAGACAAATCACCCACAGAAATTTCCTTTTGCCTTCTCCTTGAAAATTAAGCCCTATGGATCAGCTCGGATGTGGCTTATCTCTCAAACACAAAAGATTCTGTACAAAACTATAAGGACAAAGAGCTTTTACTTCTAAAAAAAAAAAAGGCAGATAATTTCTAAGGTATTTTACCTCCACTAGATCTACTTTTTCTATATAATACAAAAGATGAATGATAATAATCAAACAAGTAATGCTATTGTAAAGTGGTAAGGGGGGCGGGGGCGAGAGTTTCCTCTGTGTAGATTGCCATCTTATCAGTTGTCAAAGTCCATGTGCATTTGTCTTACAGAATTATGCCTTCAGGTGGTAGCTAACCATCCCACTGCTCAGTAATTGCTCCTCAGCTTATTTATCAGAATTACTTTGTTATTGCCAGCATTTGAAGAGTTTTGTGTAAGAGAAAATCATATACAATTCACCTTCAGTTATCTGTGTATTAGTTGGCATTTCTTAATATCACAGACTGTCTTCTTCAGGATACATATTGAGTAAAAGCTAGTTTACCTACATTGAATAATGACAAACTTCAGCCAATTCAGAATCCAAGGACCTGGCTCCACAAGATTCACCTTAATTTTCAATTCAGTTCAAGCTAGACTTCTTGCTCACTGAGTATTCATTTATACTTAGAAAGTGAAACATGGAGTAAACAAAGTTTTCAGTTAGAGGTCATTATAGTTCTATATGGTTGTTATGCGATGTAATCTTCCAGAAAAAACACCAAACACGCTTTTGTCTTAAATCTGCTTTGCCCCAGATAACATTCGTACAGAATGCTTAATAAAAAAATTTTAAAAAGGGAGAGGAAGAAAAAAATATCTTAAGCAAAATTACAAAAAATGATGTGAAGCTTTAAATGTCACCTTTCCCAATGAAGTTAGCAGTAGAAAGTCACAGGAAAGAGACATGTTTTAAAGTCTGCTGTGTGATAAAGACGTGGCAACCTCACAGGAGATAGCTGCCTCGCTGATAAAAGGAAAGGTCCACTGGCTGCCCGTGCCTCTCAGATTACAGCCCCTTGCCTGGAGCGCTTACCCTGCTGACCTCTCACCACAGACCCCTATTGATAGCACTGCAGACGGACAAAGCTGTGCTTCAGTATCTGGGATAAGAAAAACTGATAATTCATTACCATATAATGACCTTCCAGAGTGGGAGCTCATCTCAATAGTATATTAAAGCAAACCATTCAGGTATAACAGAATAAATAGGACAAACTATATAAAAAAAAAAAAATCCCTGAGCCATACACTATTTATTGGCAATTGAAAGATAAGTTTCACAGAAGCAGCTACTGTACCAGCCTTCTGGTATAAAACTATTTTTAAATCTTCAAAGATATATTTAAAAACTCTTGCAAAGCCACCTGTCAGTCTAAGGTCCATGGAAAGAATGGGCTTCTAGCTCAAACCTTGGAACACTGTGACTACCATTAGTTTTCAGCTTAACATTTCAGAGTTGAGAATATACTGTCATGGTGAGAGGACTTGGTGAAATTAGACTTAAAAAACCTGGGCAACATATACCCAAGCAATAATGAAACAATCATCTTACTTGTAAACCTGGTTCAAAAGACATTTTTTGGCCCTATACCTCCTTGCTGTTTTGGGGAAACAGTAGTTAAATTTAGGCCCTGAAGCTGTAGTTACCAATTAGCAATTAATCAGTAACATATCAGCATGTATTAATATAATCTCCATACTTAAAAAACCAAGCAAACAAACAAACAAACAAAAAACCCCGAACTATTTGTGATGTTCCCTGAACAACAGCAGGAACAAATTGTATGATGGCTCTAGTAGTTGTGCTTACTCACTTGCATGCAGCTCTATGCAAGCCAGCCTTCAGCTTAGTTCAGAAGATTGTTGTATCTGCAAAACAGTGCATGGGACTATCCTGTGTTGCTTGAGAAAACTGCTTCAGCTAAGCCTGCCACTGGAAATTAGAAAGAAAATAATGTAGAAAGAGCTTTTGCATGTTAAATCATTATGAAGAGACTGGAGACTATAATTTTAAATTTTTTTTTCTGAAACAAAATAGAGCTTTGTCTTTCATTAGTTATTTTTTAAAAAATAATTCCACGGGTCTTCTAAAATGTCTTTAGACTCTAAGCACTAAATGACTGGGTGGCACAGAGAAGAACAGGTTGATAAAATGCAGAAATATGCAGGAATTAATGTTGAAATTCATACTTGTTACAGCTTGTATTTTGGGAGACATCTTGCAATTTGCCCATATTGTGTTTGAATGAATAGTCTTATATACAGCATGAATTTTAGGACCATAACTGTAGAAAGTTTTCTTTGTACAAATTCCCAACACTTTTAGGCAACACTGCTATCTACTGGGATGCTTGTTCAAACCACACTGAAGCCCATAGAAATATCAGTGAACAATACCTCCATGGCAGCAAACTTGGCAAACAGTCAAAGACAATGGCCAGATGGTAAATAACTTAGTCCCACAAAGGAACACCATTAAGTTGTGCAAAAAAAAAAAGAAAAGCTCAATGACCTTGCACTTGTAGCTAACCAACAGTTACAAACACTGCTTGAAGGCACGGGAACAAAGATTTCAAAGGAAGGAAGTATCTCCATGTGCTCCCAACACTGATAGCTGACTGTGCCACTACAAGGGCATCATCAGTGATAAAAGTTGCAAAACTTGTCTGAACTGAGATACCAATATGTTCATGGTGTTTCAGGTGAAATGTAACCGTCTTAACAGAGCCAGATAATGTACTGGTCTTTCTGGGAAGTATTTGTTCTGCAAGTCAAAACTTGCTCAAGATACGTGTGGTGTGACTGTTATTTAAAAATCATAGTTACCTGCAGGAGCAAATCAACTGTTATGAAAAGCTGAATATCTTTTCAACATTCCACCTAACAAGTTTTTTTGCTAAGTTCTTTCAGAGTAATTGCATTCACTTTATAGGCACAATCATAAAATCTAGAACTGTTAAAAGCAGGACCCTTTAAAGAGGAGGACATTGACTAAAATGAAAGCTACGAACACTGATAAGTAAAAGTATAATGTACATGTTTAAAAGTGTGCATACAGGCTCAAAGAAACTGTAGATATGATTGTCAGTAAAACTAGTATGCTTTTGCTATCATGAAGATTTGCTTTAGACCTGTCAGTCTAAGATGTGAACAGTCTGATTGTGACCACTAGCCATAAAGTGTTCTAATGCCTAGCCATTAAGTGTTTTCAGGCATTGCCATTCTCCCAATCAGTGCTGCTCCCTGGACAGAACAGATTGGGAAAAATAATCTTTCTTTTTGAATACCAACAGAATAGACAAATAATGGATAAGAATAACTGTAGTGTTACTGAATGTTCAAATACGAGTTGTGTTTAATGGACTCAAATTGCTGTGTCCACATGTTGACAAACGAGACACATCCTATTTCATGTGTCATCAGTAAACCATGCTTAATTTTCATCTGGGAGGTCACAGGGAATGGAAGAAGCTCAGAGGGGTGGAAGCAGTGGACTATGTAAACTCAGTCCATGCTGCTCTCTCAAAGTGTCCAGGATCAGCCCTTCCCGTGTTTCAGGGCTACAGAAATACTAGCACTGTCAGAGCAGCAAATGGATAAGCTCAACTCTAACACTGCTCTCGTTAGCTTTAACATACTCCAACACTTTTAGTTACTATCCTCCACTGGTACCGGAGATAACTAGGCATTTATTTTTTAAATTAAAAACTTCATCTAACTTCCAGAAATAGAGATCTTGTTCCCTTTCGTTTGGGATTGGGAAGCAGAATGGACAGGGGCTGCAGAACTTCCATATACATTTTCATCTTACTCTAGTGAATAAACACTAGTACTAGACGGTCTATATCAAATCAGCAGTAAACCGGTTGATATAAAAGCAGCATTCTTTTGCCTAGATGATTATAGCTATTAACACAAAAATTCATTTGATATATATGTGAAGAATTCCAGCAGTTGTCTTTTTGATGTCAAGTATGAAAGAGCATCTACTTCATTCAATGGCACATCAAGAGGATGAAAATGCAATCATTAATCTGTTTTATGACATTATCCTAACAACGTATTGTAGAAATCCATATTGCATCGAACAGCAAAAAGGTCCTGAAAAATTCCTTGAGTGGTAGAAGGACTCTTCATACTTTTAATTTTTTCCTACCTTTTAAATTTCCTAAGCCTTCCATTTTATGCCTGAACATAGCCATACTCATCCTCTTCTCACTGATGTAATTTTAAAATCTGCACCACAGAAGCAAGGTTAGGGATGTAAAATGTAAACATGAATCCATTGTGCTTAAATCCTTTCTCTTGGCAACAAATTACTGCATTTGTGCCTCTCTGAGCACACTGAGCTCTTGGTGTGGTGTGCGTATCCTAAATTAAAGCAGGCTAATTTCTTCTCTGACTCACCCAACTCCTCCTTCTAATGTACTGGGGAATGTCTCTATGTCTGGTGACACCACCCCAGTGTCAGATTTATATTGCATTAGATATTGTTTCTAATCAGCAAAGAAAGCCATAGCTGTCAAGGAGGGCAGATCTCCATCCTCACTAGCAAGAGAGAAATCTGATCTCCTTTGCAGTATATGAGCATTGCAGTGTCTGGAGAACATCAGCTTATGTGGGGTTGTGTTTTTCAAGAAATCCTCTATTAGTTGGGGGATTGATCTTAAAAGTTAAAAAATATGACTGTACTTTTCCTATGGTTCAAAACCACTCGAGCAAATAAAAACTCTAAAATGTACCATGACTTTAAAAATGAGACACTTGTTGATTAAAATGATGAATGAAATCCCAATAAATATAATTATTTTGTTTTTTAATATCTGAGATTGATAAAACTATTTGACTGTGACTATGTCCTGAAAGCAGCTACATAGACAATTTCTGACTTTCTCCATTTCACCTAGAGCTTAATGAATTTTTGCCTGATGAAGAAATGTAATTCAATTTGCTGTTGTAGCTTTCCTGTTGTATTTGCATTCTCCGAATATGCTATTGAACAAGTTTTCTGCCAAGAATGTTCACTTAAACAGAAGCCGAAAGTAAATATTGGAGGAGGTTCACAGAAGATTATTTCTTCCCCAACCTGTAAATGAAAATATTAACATTGGAAATATGCTTCCACAGTATATTTATCCAGTAACAATAATGTGACCCATTTATGCTATTAAAACCAGTCAATATAGTTGGAAGTAAACATGGAGACGTTCATCATACCAGAGAAGCTACTCTGCTGAAAATGTTTTCTAACTACCTAGTGAAAGCAAATACAAAAGCAGGAAAAACCAGTTTCAAATGTGCACTATAACAGGGGAAGAAGGAGAATTTAAGTTTTCAGGCTGCAGGATTTGTCAAAGCAAATTTTGTCATTTAAAAATATTCCTGTATTACCTACTTACAGGGACATACATCATTCAGTCATGAAACCAAAGGGATATCATATGACTTAACAGGATAATTTGCTTTCCATACTTCCATTATCAAATGCTAAGAATAATTATGCCAATATTTCTGAACTACCTGTCACAGGGAAAAATTTACTAAGAAAAATGTTAGTAATTCTGAGTGAAGGATAAATTCAACATTTGTCTAGTCTTTTCATAAGCTTTTGAAGAAGAGGAACACAGTTTTCCATGTAATAAACCCTTTTGATACCAGTCATTTACATACACTTACTACAGATCCAGTATTCAGCATCTAGGGATTGTCATGTTTGAAAAATCTGCTTTACATCTGTAGATGGAAACCAAACCCTTTAGGTGAAAGGCGTGGCCAGAGGGCACCAAGGTCTTTCCGGGCCCACATGGGCTCCTCCTGGTGAGCCTGGGGCTGCTTGGCACTGAAGAGAAGTGTCCTTGAGAGACAGAGATTCTTTTGCCTCATCCTTTCAAGGTTTTACTACACAGCAGGTAACAGTATAGTCTCACCTCCTGCATTGAATTTGACTTAGACTAGGGCACCATGCTGTGTTTAAATCTGAAATTGGCTGCTTACACCCACTGAGCAGGTGGCTTCCCTGGGATGACAGGAGGGAAGTCTGGAGATGAGAGGAGAGCCTTGCACCATCAAAGACCCAGAGCCTTTTGCGAACAGGGAAGGCAAAATAAAGATAAGGGACATCCCCACGATGATGAACTTTTGTGGGAAATGAAAACCTGTGGTAACAACTCAAGAATGCACTATGAGATCTATAAAGGCTCAGTTGTCTGGCCAAATGTTCCACTATTTTAGGCACTTAGAGGTATTAATTGATTGGGGGAGGAATAATACAAATGGATTTCATTTCCTTGCTGGGCTGGCAATGAGGGGCAACTTGCTGCCTGGCATTGAATCTGACCGGGCATGCAGAGAGGTGTCTGTCTGAGCACTGCCCTCTGGGGTGCACCATGCAGGAAAGCTGCACCAAGCCTACAACTCAAACACAAACTCGTATCCATCACAGAAGTGCTGTGAAACTTCTGCTTGGTGTGTTTGACCCAGTGCCCTCATGCAAGGCAAGGAGTGTCCCCATGCCTGGCCCTGTACTCTCTGCCCCTCGTGTCCCTCTTAGCTGGGGACAAGGGGTAAGCAGGTACCCGTGAGAACCTATGAGCATGGGGAGCAGCCAAACATCCACGGAAGCACCTTTATCTAGCAGTCAACAAGTCACAAAGGCATCAGCATGTTAGGTTTTGCAAGGGCAATGGTGCTTAAGACTAGCTCCCTTTTGGAGGCTGACTCTTGCATGGGTTCAGGTCTTATCAGTCTCCCCATGAGCCACGGTATCCTGGGAAAAAGACTCTCACCTCATGAAGACAAATGAGTTAAATGGATCCCTCACAGATACGGCTTTAATGGCAATTTTGCTCTGTTAAGCTGAATTCAACTCACACAGTCCTAGTAGAGCAACTGATATAAAATCACACGCATGCAGGGGTGCAGTAGCACCTGTATGAACCCACTGCTGCGCATCTGAAGCATCACTCACTCCAGTATTGAAGCAAACGTAAACTAGTAATGCCCAGGTGCCTCAGATTGTGTCCAAACCTTGCAACTTGCTTGGCTGTGCTCCTGCTGCAACCCCTCCTGCTTCTGTTTATTTGCATTCAGAAACCACGACCATCAGATTACACATTAAAGCACACTTTGAACCAGCTAGGGCCTGTGTGAAAGCCCAAGAGGAGTGAGGAGGTGGTTCTTTCCAGCAGCATTTCACAGGCAGGGAAGGAAAAGTTTTAGTATCCTCTGCCTAGGCTTCCTGTAGGCAAGATTTTGTCTTCCATCACTATAAAATGCTTGCAATCTTTGTATCTCTCCCGTGCAGTAAGTAGCACAAACAGCAATATAGCTGCCAATAAATCAGCTGAATCAAAGCGGTGTTTCTTTGAAAAGTCACTCCTTATATAGTGGTAATTAAAGAGAAAACAGTAACTTCAGAGTTTCTGCTCAGACTTTTCAGCATTCAGCAGGGAGAAACATCTCTGAACATCCCTCTTTTCTCTCAGGTTTTTCTTCCTTTACTCTGAAGGTCAAAGGTTTAATTTGTATGCTTGTCTCTGTCTCACTTTCCAACATATCCCTAATTGAAATTTGACACATATACCCATTAGCTGAATTTATTCTTTTTCCATGCTTCATTAACAATGGTCTTTGCTATATTACGTTGCTAATGCTCATCATAAAATGCTCTCGCATGCAATGTGGCTCACAATGGATGGTGATTGATGGTATCAAAGGTAACATAGAATCTAGAAGGTATAACTTTACACGCTGAAGTTGCAAACTGCGGCAGGAATTACAGCAGTTAGGGACAGATCCTGACTTTGCCAGGTCTGATAGAGGGTGTAAAATAAGTCAATTTATCTGACAGAGCAGCATTAACCCAGCTAAAGCAGAATCCATCCACCTCCGTGTTCTCCAAACCCAAGTCTGTCACAACGAACAACTTCTGTCTGAGCTTGATGTTAATCTGCATTATTCACCTGAAACACTGAATATCATTTTCCTCACTAAATTGTGCACAATTGGGTCTTGTAACTAGAAAATTAAACTCAAAACCATAAATGTAAATGAGCTTCTCATTTTAAAACTGCAATTTCCTTTTTTGATGTACTGTACCACTTGTCCATGAAGTTTTGTCTTTTTTGGAAAATGACATTTTCCTGTGGTGTATAAGTTTCACAGGGTTGCTATGGAAACTGGGCCTCTCTCCCTCTTTCTCTCTGTCTCCAAGTCTTTCACCTTGAGAGGAAAATGGTTGTCATTTACAGCACATAATTCTGCGGGTTAAACTTTCTATGATAACTCAGATAGCAATGAAATACAATCCCAGAGTTCAGGGACAAGGGGAGAGTGCTCATGTATTTCTAAAGGTGACAGTCAAATCCCTCACTGTCTTTTACCCTCACTTTCGCTGCGGGGCAAAGGGTGCAGGTCTGACACGCTGAGTAAATGATCTCGGCTCTCTGCTTTATGGCATGTTTACACGGCAAAGCAAACAGGCTCCAGCTTCTCCTGCCCCTGCTCCAAGTGGGGACATGCTGGGCCAGACCTGGTTCAGGGACAGGTCAGTGCTTGGTGGCCCCAGCAAAGCCACCCGTCCCCCCAGGAGCCAGGCAGCCTGGCCACAGACCAGCCACTTTGGAGGCTTCCCTGTGGACAGGGGAAGAGGGGCCTGCTCACTCACGGTGGCCCCAATGGCCGAGCAAAACTGAGGTACAGGGAGCACACGAAAAGCCTCAGAGAGCAGAGAAATGCCTTTGTAGCTGAGAAACAGGGCTAGGTTTTACTGTAATACCGGCCAAGGTTAAAGGGAGCCCTCATAAGGCAAGAATCAAGGATTGCCTCGGAAAACAAAGCATTATTTTGAACAACTTATTGGTTATTCAGCCCAGACAAAGGAATGTACCAGAGGAAATGGGGGCTGGAGAGGGTTGGGCTTATGCTTTTGTCCAAACCCATAGACCTTTCCCCTTGCCTAAGACTGGTTTGTTGTAGTATCCGTGCAGGTGTCATGTGTCAGAAGCTATATCTTGCAAGAAAAAAAGCTACAGGCCCAGGTACCAGCACAAAGTAGATGCTCTTGGAGTGGCTGCACTGAGGGGAACAGAAACTAGGGACAGCATGCCCAGCTATGGGGACCTTGCCATGGCCATGTAACATAGCTGCTTAAGAATATCATGCCCTAAACTCGGGGACAAAATCCCTTCTCAATCTGCTGTCCACTTAGATTGTTTGCCCATAAAATCTGAAGTGTCTATAAGACACATTTGTCTATATAGAAAGTGTCTTAAGGAAAACTGAAAGGCAACAACATGAGCAAAAGACCTGCTTGTGTATGTGGCCAACCTGAAACAAGGAAAAATGGCAATCCTTATTGTAAGTGCGGCCATTGAGGTTTTAGTCAGGGGAGGTTGAGATGAGTTTGGATAAATTTTGGATAATCATCTCAATCTCTGAATGTTTGCCAACATTTTCTGAGATTTACCAACTACTTGTTTTAAACCCTGCAAACCGATTAGCTAATGTGTGTAAAGGCTTGAGGAATGATCAGTCAGGAGGAGACATTTTAGTAGCACATCTTTAGCAGGGAGAAAAATGGATGTTAAAATAGAGGCTACTTAGCAAATGAGCACTTGAAAGTTAAAGCAGTAG
The DNA here is from genome assembly GCF_000699245.1 of Pterocles gutturalis. NCBI lineage: Eukaryota > Metazoa > Chordata > Aves > Pterocliformes > Pteroclidae > Pterocles > Pterocles gutturalis. The sequence continues at coordinate 679 of NW_010134046.1, read as the reverse complement.
TAAAAAGTTCATTGGCTTTTTTTTTTCTTTTTACTACCAATTTCACCTATGGGAAGCTGTGCAACTTTGTATTCTCTGTGTTAGAATATTCATCTCAACACAGGATATTTTTTTCAGCTTTTAATGAATAACACTGCTCTTTTTTTTTTAGGGAAGAGGTTTGAAAACGGCTTTGCGGGAACACTACATTGCACTTTTACTTGAGGAAACACCTGGTGTGTTTTCCAGCCATTTCCTACAGATGTTGTACATACGCTTAAAGGTCACTATTCTTCTGAGAGCATCCATAGCCCCACTATCATTTGGATAACAAACAAACATCTCATGCCAGGATAAAGTGTTTTAAATACAAAATGTTACAGGAATAAAAAAGTCTAATAAGCCTATGAGAAATGGAAAACATAACTCCAAAGGAAAGCCTGCACAATATTTTGACTGTTTGCAGCTTTGGAGTGCTGGGACTGGTCCCATGGAGAGAGATCTTGGAGGTGGCACACCCCCCAGCCACACTGTCACTGACAGAGCTACCTCACCATGTCACCCTGCCAAGGTTGTGTGCCTGACCCCACATGGTCTGCTCTGAAAAAAACAATCCGCTTTGTAAGCTACCATGAAATGGAAAAACAGTCACTCTCTCAGAAGAATAATGAGACTTGGAGACATCAATTTTTAAGATTGC
>NW_010134045.1:8428-16622 GCF_000699245.1 Pterocles gutturalis | reverse complement strand
GTCCGCAGCCCGCAGAGCAGCGCTTGGGCCCAGGTCCTGCCCCCGGGCGCAGCCTTACCCCCGGGCTTTACCCCTCAGAGAGCAGCGGTGAGGAGGGCAGCACGGTGGTGCGGAAGGAGAGGCGGTGATCCAGAAGGTAGGGGAGGCACAGCAGGGCTCTGCTCCATCCCAGGGGCATCCACAGCGGGCTGGACCCAGGGCTGGAGCCTTCCGGCTTTCCTACCTGCTGGCTTCTTCTTGCCCCTCAGACCAGGAGATGCGCGAAGGAGCGGCCCTCGTACGCGATGAGCAGCAGCGACGATGAGGATCCAGCAAAGGAGATCGGAGTCACTTACAAATCAACAAGGTCGGCGGTAAGGACTGGTTCTGGGGTGTGAGGTCAGGACTGGCAAACTTCCTGTCCCTTCCCTCTGAACAGACAAGCACCTCGTGTGAGGTGTATCCTCCTGATAACTCTCTGCGTCCTCAGGAGGCCATCTAAGGTTGGCCTTTCCCTCTTAGAGGTAGGAATTAAAACCCCAACATGCCACTGGACTTGCCCAGCATCGCACAAAATTTTGAGGGGCGGGAGCACTTGAATCAGGTTTGCCCTACAGTTGGGTTCATGTTTTCAGTTTTAGACCATCTGCCTTCACAAAGAGATCAAGGTGAGCTCGAAGGTGCTCCCATCTTTGTCCTTGTGACCAGTTGGAGTAAGAGCTACAGCGAGGGGTCATTGTTGTCTTGGGACTGATGGGTGGGGTGTCCTGGGTGTCCTGTTAACATCTGGAGTGGAGAGAAATCAGCTGGGAAGGTTTGTGCACAGCTCAAGTTGCTCTTCCCATTAGATTTTTTTTTTCTTAACTTTCCTCTTGATCCAGTGAAGTTTTCCCCAATAGTATGAGCCTAGGCAGGATGTAAGTAGGATTAAAAGCAGGTATCAGCATGTTTCTTTCAGACCTGTTTCCTTATTGTCTGTGCCTCTGTATAAAATGGGAATAATGCCTGACTGTCCCCAGGCAAAGCTGCAGGGTCAGGCTGAGGTCTCCTTGCCACATTAGAGATGAATATGAATATAACCTCATCCTGTAATTATTCACCCCTTCAGCTGCTGTCGAGGGGGGCAGCACACTGTCAGCCCTGCTTGCTGTAGGAGAATGGGAAGGGAGCAGGATTTGACAGCTTTGGGACTCCAGAAGCTTTTAGCACATAAATTGGCTTTGATTTATTGAGGTTGGCTGTAATTATTCTTTGGTTTCTGTGCAGCTGTTGATGAAGATCTGATAAAACCTAGGAACAGGTGTCTGTTCAGTCCATTAAAGAGGAATCTAAACCAGACCACTGTGTTAAAACCAAATGTAAACCACCCACAGCTGGGTTAGAAGTTCAGGCATAACATCCTGCGTGTAGGTGGGATGGTCTCATGACTGAAGTGTTGGACGTGGGAGACCCGAGTTCAGCTTCCAGCAAAGCTGAGGCTGAGTGTGAAGGAGTAAAGGGAGGACAAGTGTTTCCTGCAAGCGCTGGGCTGGATCCAGCCCCTGGGGGATTTTCCCTGGCAGGTGCTAGGGGAAGGGGGAAACTGGTGGAAGGTGAAGCAGGCCGTGGCCCATCCTCCAGGTAGCCAAGGAGCTATCTGTCTTGTAGAGGTTTTCTCTTCACTGTTGCCACAAGTTCTTCTTGCTTTTCAGAAACCTGTTGGCCCTGAAGACATGGGAGCCACAGCAGTGTATGAACTGGACACGGAGAAGGAGAAAGATGCCCAGGCCATCTTCGAGCGCAGCCAGAAAATCCAGGAGGTGAGGCAGCCTTGCTCTGTAAGAGCTAGAGCTCTGCAGCAGGAGTACACATGCTTTACTCATCTCCTTCTGCATACCGAGAAGAGTTTGAGTATCTTCCTCCCTGGAAATTAGAGAAGCCAAGAGTGTAGCCCTTGCAAACGGGAACTTTCTGGCTTTATTGGCACCTTGGTATTAAGGAAGGCAGGTCTGGGGAAGGGAGACTGGTGTTGTAGAGGTGAAAGCTGATCTATGTCATGAAGCTTTCCTGGTCCTTCACCACCTTTCTTTCTGCTTTCCTAGGAGCTGAGAGGAAAGGAGGATGATAAAATTTACCGTGGTATTAACAACTACCAGAAGTATGTGAAGCCCAAGGACACGTCGATGGGAAATGCCTCTTCAGGAATGGTCAGGTGGGTTGGGATGAGCCTCAGAGGACTGGGACCACAGAGGAGCTCAGGCACCTTCCCCAAAGGCAGCTGTCTGGGGCTTGAACTTTGCCGTTTCTGCCAGCTTCTGTCTGTTTAACGAGTCCAGTGTCTGGGTCTGACCAGGCCCCCAGGGGCCTTCTCCACTGCAGCTGCGCAGCCAGCCTGAGCCTTCTCCCACCCTTTCAGAAAAGGACCCATCCGTGCTCCGGAGCACTTGCGAGCCACGGTGCGGTGGGACTACCAGCCTGACATCTGCAAGGACTACAAAGAAACTGGGTTCTGTGGCTTCGGAGGTGAGTGACCAAGCGCTGCCAGATGTGCAAAGGGATCCAGCCCAGCTCGTGATCCCGTGTTTGTGGCACTGAGAGGGGCACTTACTGATTTACAGGCACTGGTTTGCGGAGCTGGTGTGTGATGCTGTTGCAAGGTTGTTTCATGTACGTTCTTGTCATTTGTGTTGGCCCCTCTGAGAGCTGATGGCCTCTCATCAGTGGTTGTATGAGTCCTGGGAGGGATCCCTGGGATGTTCCCGTGACCCACGTTCCCACAGGTATTCTGGCCACCGCGGCCATGTCAGGGATGGGATTTCCTGCTCCTTGTCTCCTTCCCATGTGTGTAAACACTGGAGCTGTTGCTGTGGCACACAGAGCACCATCCTGGTGGCCTCTCAGGGGAAGCAGTTGGGTTTCACCTTCTGCCAGGCGAAGCTGAGGCTGTTCCTGAATGAGGTGTCCTATTAACAGCTTGGCTGTGTGGGGTAGAGTGTTAATTCTTCTTTCTTTGTGCTGCTCAGACAGCTGCAAATTCCTCCACGACCGCTCGGACTACAAACACGGCTGGCAGATCGAACGGGAGCTGGATGAAGGCCGGTACGGAGTCAATGGTACGGCACCACCCCGCTTTGTCCTCTCTCTCCCAAAGCTGATGGTAGGTGGATGAGGCTACTGGGTGAAACTGCCGAAAGTGTTCTGAAAGGATCACTGAGAAGGAAATGGGTCCTTTGCTGTCTCGGACTGCCTGGGCCATGGGTTGAATTAATATTCTACAAAAAGGACTCTTTATTCCACAGCTGTGGAAATCCCTGCTGCAGGATAACCTCAGGGCCAGTAACCCCTGACAGCGCTGAGCAAATCTGCTGCTTTCAGATAACCCCTGCCTGCCAGAGAGAATGATTTCCTCTGGCTCTCTCTCAAAGGACAGATAGCACTGCTGTTGTCTGGGTCCCAGCAGTGAGCTCTGGGGAGATGGGACCGTCTCCTGCCCCCCAGGTGCCCAGTAGGTGGGATGCTGTCATGCTACGTCACGTCATTATTTCTCACTCACAGTACCCATAGCTGTGGCCCCAGGCTCATGAGTGATGCTCATGAACTGCTGCGCAGCTGGGGGGAAGAGGATGTTCTCTGTTCAGTTGGAGACAAAAGAGTTTGGTGGCAGCTGGTTTGGAAGAAAATCTAAAAAGATAGGAGGGGGCGGGAGGATATGTCTCTTTATAGCAGTGAGTGGGTGAGGTAGAAAAGAATTTGCTCTTGTGAGATGAGCAACAAACACAGTGGCTCATTAGACCTAATTATATCTCAGTCCCACGTCTGACATCAGGAACACCCAGATGCCAGAGCTGTATTGTTTCCAGCAGAGATTCAGTCCCACCTGCTGCGCTCTTTCCAGATTTCATATCTCATGCCCCACGCATAGGCTGGTCTGGCTGCCTCTGCTCTCGCTCTAGTTTGGTTAATTTTCTCTGCTGCAGATGAGGAGAACTATGAGGTGAGCAGCGATGAGGAGGATATGCCTTTCAAATGCTTCATCTGCAGAAGTTCCTTCAAGAACCCCGTGGTGACCAAGTGAGTGTTTGTTTCGCCATGGGGAGCCAAGCGGCTGCTCTCGATCCAGTCCAGTAGTCATTCTGTGTCAACCCAAATACGAACACTGCCCGCAGGCTGCGGGGTGGAACCTGCTTTTTGCTGCCATGGCTTTGTGGTGGGTGGGGAAAGCCTCTGATAACCACAGAGTCTCGTAACTGCACCTGAAGCATCTCCTTGGAGGGTATCTTAAGCCTCTTTTGTCCAGGCACATTTTGATGTCCACAGATGCTGCCTTGTTACATCATCTTTCCCCTTAACCTTGAGATCTTATTTTCATGCCATCGTTCCTTCTGGAGACGGCATGGCGTGCAGCATTGTGTGAGCAGAGAAGCAGAAGCACACGGAGGCCAGGAGCTGGCAATGCTGAGGAGTAGGCTGGGGGCAGTGTGGACGTCCCACGCTGCCAGCCCTCTCCCACCCTGCTGGCTGGAGAGCTCACTGGTGGCTCTGTGCCATCACTCCACATCCCCTGAAACACCTTTCATGGGGACAGTGCTGCAGAGGAAGCTCTGCAGTTTGCTTTTGCATCTCGCAGGGACCAGTAGTCAATTATTTCTGTCTCCTGGACACAGCAATGGTATCTGGTGACTTGCAGTGGCATCTCTGTCTCTGTACAGGTGTCGGCATTACTTCTGTGAGACTTGTGCCCTCCAACACTATCGCAAATCCCAGCGGTGCTATGTCTGTGATAAGCAAACCAACGGAGTCTTCAACCCAGCAAAAGGTAACGGGTGCCTGCGGGAGGGAGGGCTTTGTGTGGGCAAGTGATTTTGGGAGCTGCCCTGATTCTCGTGGAGAGGGGTGTTTACAGCTCCTGGGCACCTGCAGTCTCACCCTGCGTACTCCTGTTTTTCAGAGCTCATGGCAAAATTGGAAAAACACAAAGGGGAGGAAGAGGAGGAAGAAGAGCAGCAGCATTCAGACCACAGAGAGGAACCGCAATAGCTGAGCATCCTGTTTTGTATGTAGCTGAATAAAGCTTTCATGAGGGGAAAAAAAAAAAGGTCAGAGCCGTTGCCTTGGGGCCAGCAGCTGTAGGCAGTGCCTGTGTATGCAGCCAGCAGCTACTAGAACAGTGTCGCAAGCGTGCTGCACTCCTTGTTTGCTGCAACACACAGCAGGTAAGGTCAGACTCGGGAGCCGGGGCTGTGTGCGGCTGTGTGCTGCAGCAGGACCCCAGTAGTTGCGTCCGAGTGCAGCGGTACACTGGGGGATGGAGATGGTGAAGGATGCGCATTTCGTTACTTCATGGCTGCTTTTGTTGACTGAGGTGCTGCTGTTTCACCCCTAACTTTGCAGTGATCCTGCTTGCTTCCTGCTGCTGTGTGAGCATAAAACTAGCTTTAAGTCTGTGATCTTTGAGCATGGAGTGAGCTGAAAGCATGGAAAGGGATGAGAAACATTAGTTTGTGTTACATTTATCCTTCACCCTAAAAATACTAACTCAGGGGAAAGCAGGCTAGACTGGGACAGTTAATTTGTGATTTCTTATTTCTGTGTAGTCATAGCCTGTGTCATCATTTGTGATCCACTCCCTCATATTGCAGCAACAGCAGAGTTCTTAAAAAAAAAAAAAAACACCTTCAGAAATATTTTATTTGTTTTGGCAAAAAACTAGAGTAACAAACTTTTTCTAGGTTCAAGTACAGTTTATAAACACAAGCAGGACCTGTTGCCAGCACCACTACTCCCCTCAGCCACACCTACGGGAGCAGAAAGACGTTCAGCACCCACGGTCCTTGGAAGGTCAAACTAAAAGCCTTAAATCCACCTCCAAAACCCAAACGCCATGGAATGGGGGAGAGCTGCCACAGCAGCAGGGCAGGGTCACACAGCCATGGATCGAGGGGAGCCACAGGAGAAAAAAAGCTTTTACCAGTCAGGGAAGGCAGAAAGCCGTGGTAACGGAAGGCTTAAGATCAATTCTGTGTATGATGTTCAAAGAGGAGTTGTGAGCAAGAGGATTTAGCATGAATGTCAGCTTAATTTTCCTCTGTGCCAGGGTAAGGCACTGAGAACAAGCTGGTGTGAGTGTGAGAGGCTGGGAAACCAGCCCAGGTAAGAGGAGGCTCAACGAGATGTGCTGTGGGGGATAGAAAAGCTAGTATGTGGCACAGGTGTACACAACTCGCCTTGGGGATCCAGGCAGCCATGGGAGGAGAGGCTGGAACGCCCTAAGAGTGCTCAGCATCAAGGGCCAGGAGTCTCCTCAAAAGCTCTAAGAACTGGAAGAGAAGAATCCAGTGCTTCAGAGGAATGCCTGATGCAGCGAGTGTGCCTGGAAGGGAATGGGGTTGTCTTTGATCTCTCATTTTCTATCACAAAGCAGTGACTAAGTTGAAGAACATAATTCCTTTTTTCCGCCACCCTCAGAGCTTACCCTGTGACACCACTGTAACACTAATCAGACGAGCTGTAAGAGAATGCCCAAAACCAAGAGCTGCTTGCTTCCCCTCAACTCTAAGGCACCCTTAAAAGAGAAAGAACCACAGAGGGGAGGGACCTGCAGCCTTCAACTGTGACAGGAGGAAGCCAGTGATTTTTAGAAAAACATAAATAGAGACTAAACAGACTCACTCAACCCATTCAATTGATCTACGAGTGCTCAGCTGCAAGAGCTGGGGTCCTGTGCACTATACCATCTGGAATACTCCACAGTTCCTCAGAGCTGATCCTTTTCCAGCTCAGGTCTGTCCATTTGTTTCCAGACTGCTACTTAAGTAAACAGGCAGTTGAAGTTCCTTCCCAAGGACCTGTAAACTCTTCTATGTGTAACATTCATCACCTTTTATGAACAGGACCAATAAGTTACAATGTCCAGAAAGCTCCTCCAAAGCCAGGTATAGTCCCTGGTTTCTAGAATTCCCAGTCATCCACATCCAGCTGCTCCAGGTTTGACACCAGCCCAAAAATGCCACTGGGATCCTGGGGCTGTGTTCCTTCAAAATTGGTGATTGGGGTTACAGGGCGCAGAAGTTCAGGGAGCGCTTCGGAAGCACGGCGCCTGATCTGCACAGAAAGGAGAGAACTCAGCTGCTGAAATGCTTCCCCACACTTTTGCATCACAGTCAAGCAGCAACAATGTGTGGTTATAGGCAGAAAGTAAGAACACACTATTGTCCTCCTGCCTGCTCTTAGTCAGACTAACTTAATTCAGCTACTCAACATTCCCGCCTGCAGGTTCAGTGACAAAGCCAGACAAGAGCCCCACAAAAGCCCTTGTTCTTTATCTGCACATGAAATTAGTTCCTTACCTGCTTGAAAAAGGGATGATTAAGCAGAGCACCTGCACTTGGCCTGTAGAAAGGAGTTAGAATAAAGTAAGCACACAAGAAATTCCATCAGTGTTTAAAGTAGTGGAAGAAGGAAAACACTAGCATCCTTCCTGCCTCTCTCACGTCTCAGCCACGGGATATCTTCCCTTTTATAACCAGTAGCACTATTTATGATGTTCACAGATGTTTTATGCAGAGAAAAAGGTTGAACTGCTTACAGGTTACCTACCTGCACACCCCAACATTTGGTCAAGAGAAAGTTTCTGAACAGTGTGGTGTCCTAGAGAAGTTTGTCATGGCTAAAGATGACCTTGCACCCACTACCAAGGAAAATACAGTTCTTGATTGCTTCCCATTGTTATTCTTTGTTGGCTGAACAGCAGAAATTCCCAGTGATGGCAATCAGGGAAACACAGTCTCCCAGGGACCAGAAAGTCAGGTTGTTCAGTTTATTTTCCTGACATGTAGAACCACTCTACCCCCCAAAGAAGGCTGCAAAGTAATTCTTCAGGCTCTGTTATGGAAAGTGTCCCAACGTGCTCTTGTTTTGCACACTTCAACTGCTCTTCTCAATGTACAGACCACATCCTCGCTCCACTACGCTTTTGGAAAGAAAACTCTGAATAGCCTCTGCTGGCTGTCTTGGTTTAATCTGCCCTACAGCGGTGCAGGTGTGTGAAGAGCAGCTCTCCCCTGGCTTTACCTGAAATCAGGGTTCCGCTGGAGGCACAGCTCCACAAAGTTGTGGAAGGAGGTGGAGAAGGTCCGAAGGTAAGGGTGCAGGGCTGGCTCTCCGTTGGCTGCTCTCACGTTACTAATAGCCATGTTCTCGGCCATCCCGTAGTTAGCACTTGAACGGGAGGTTTTCA
>NW_010134045.1:0-8397 GCF_000699245.1 Pterocles gutturalis | reverse complement strand
CAGGAATTGTGGTGGTGTCTAGCAGGCAGGGAACAGTTCCATTCAGCTTTTCCAAGAGCATCTGGAAGAGAAGGGACATAGGAAACATCCCACACAGATAAACCAGACAGTTCAGATTTCTAATTCAGGTAGGCACAGCCTCCTCCTGTCTTCACACCCCACTGCAGCAAAGCAGTTCCATGTGCCGGGATGAAGGATGAGAAAGGAACGGCTGTTAAACCTTACCTGAGTAGACGGCATGTCTTTAAATGGTACGTGGCCATTTGCCAGCTCGCAGGCTGTTATCCCTACGCTGTAAATGTCAGATTTTGCATCATAACCCTGGAGATTCTAGATGAAGAAGAAAAGGAAAATTAGTCTTGTGGACTTACATGTGACTGCATGGGCAATACTCATGATTCGATAAGCAGAAAACCCAAATGATTAGAGCAGAAATAGTACAACCCACATATAGGCTGGTTTGTTGTGGTGGTGGTTTTTTTTGTTCGTTGAAACACAGTTTAAGGGCAACATTTATCTAACTGAAATCAGCCAGCTGGTAGGGATGGCATCCCCCTTAGGGTAATCTATCGTAACACCTTGCTAATGGGAGAATATGTAGAGGTACCTGCAAGAAAACTGGTCAAATAGATCAGATCAAATTCTACCCACTCGCCCTGCACCCACCCCAAATCTGTTTCCTCTAGCCTTTCTCCTTTTCCTTGTGTTCACACATCTTCCTCTGGAGGGAAAGAAAAGACAATGTTGTAAGAAGGGCTTCTCAGCAATTGCCCTTTTGACAGGAATACAGGCTTCCCCTTGTTAGGGGTCACTGGTTTTAAGGGAAAAAGGAAAGAGCTCATCATGAGGAAAAGTAACCCTGTGGCTTTTGTCATGTCGCCCCCAACCGTGCCATAAGAACTCAGAAGATTATACAGAGATACCACATATAATTAAAAACTAGGAGTTGTTTGGTTTTTTTAAACACACCTGCTGCAAGACTTCAGGACTGAGCCACGGCAGGACTTTGATGCTGTATTTGGGAAAGTCATGAACAACTTTGAGTCGCTGCCCATGGTTGATCATACTTAGATTACTTCGCAGCCCAGAGAGGTACACCTTCCCGTCTACAGAGATCAGGATATGGCTGGCTTTAACACTCCTGGAAAAAAAGTAAAAACACTCAGGTTCTCTGTCCTGAAAGGAGTTATGTTCCTTACAGCTTTCCCAGGAAGACTCAGTGCGGAAGGGCACTGCAAAGGATTTAAGGCAGGCATAGGTAAGGTGAATTTCTTTTACAGTACATTCAATAAAATTAGTAACCACTAATAACCTAGAACTCTCAGCATTTGAAATTTACTCTTGCAACAGAAGGGTGTATCGGAGAAGAGGAAAAATATACTAAGAGATGGAGACCGTAATCTAGAAAGAGTTTAAGAGAAGTCATAGTACTAAAGAGAAGCTCATCCTTAGTGAGCACCTACGGAAAGGACAAAAGCCCACTCCAGCGGGCAGCTCAACCCGCGGGCAATACTTGATCAGCCTCCTAAGGACCATCCTGAATGCTGTGCAATTCTACAAACAGGAACAGGAGTCTATTCACCCACTTTGCACGTTCCCAAAGAATGTTTCTGTGGCGAGGAGAAATGCAGGACTAAAGGTTTACGGATCCAGCACCTTCAACAGTAACAGGGCAAATCCTGTCAGTCTGCATTTGGACAGTATCAGCAGTATCTGAACAGAGCCTTAGCAAGTCAGTCGGTCAACATGAGCTGCAGTTGTGACTTTAGATACACAGTGGTCCTTGGGATAAGTTTGTTCCACAGTGATGCTTTCATGCAGTTTAGAAAGATCAAGGATATAATTTCCCACAAGTATCAAACTAGCTTGCTCTAACAGCAAATACACAACTTGTTAATGCATTCTGCACCTCTTTAACTGTCCACTCTGCTCTAACCACGAGTAATATTTCAGAGAACTTCCAACAGAAGGAAAATCAATTTTTATTTTTTTTTAATAATACCTATGTACATATCCCATATGGTGGATGTAGTCAAGTGCTTTCAATACGCCTTGGAGGATATATGCAATAGCCAGTTCATTCATCCCATCCATAAAATGGGTACAGATTAAATCTTTTGCAGAACCTAAAAAGAAAGAACACACCTCTTAATCGGTCAGACAAAACACAAGGATACTTCGCCTCTTATGAATACAATGGTCAGACAAAGGTATTCCCTCTCCACCTACCATAGGCCATGAAAGATGTCACCACCCACAGCTCATTGTCAGCTATGAACGTTGCTTTGTATGGCACGATGTTAGGGTGGTTGAAGAGCTTGGAAACATGAAGTTCCCCCTAAAATAAAAAAAAAGGTATTTTGATTCAGTTTAGTAAATGCAGAAATATGAATTCAGTATTGATAAGCACTGCGCTTGCTGTCTGTCCTCTCCTAAAGCTGCATTATGGTATTAGTGGGTTTGTGTTACCTGCAAGAACGTGACCATTTCATTCGTGCAGGCCTCCAAGTTCACTCGTCTGACGGTGACGTACTCCCCCGTGGGTTTGTACCTGGCCAGGTTCACAACCATCAAGTCTTCAAAGCCTCTGCCTGAAAGACAAGGCATTAAAGCTTCAGGAAGACTTCTGGAACCACACACTTCTGGAGAACTCCCCCAGTCCTTGACCCTTAAATAATCTTTACGCTCATTTACTGAAACTATTCTTGGCCTTGTGAAGAAGAGTAATCGTTCCATCAGATACACCTTCCTTGGCATATATCCCATCGAGAGAAATCCTCCTAGCCAGTAACACTATCCTGTCTTTCACATTCAGAACTGAGGCAGAAATAAAATTATTAGGCCACAGCCCCACCAAGGACAGGGACAGGTTTCAGGCTGCTTCTGCTGACTTTGTACTTCACTCAGTGTCATTAACCCACCACGGGCCTCTTTCAGTTGAGAGCCTTTAGGACTGGCAGCTTTTTTTTATTAAAGTGATTTTAAAATCAGAGAGGACAGGCATCTAGTGTCAAAAATAAGCAATTGATCAAGAAAAGGCCAACAAATCTTCAGAAGTTATTTTCTTTGCAAAGCAGACTTTCAATCCTCCTGCCCAGTAGTAGTATTACCTATGATAGTGAGCAACTCATAACAGCTGCTGTCTGGTAGGAAGTTGCTCATGGTGTCCCTTTTAGGGGAAGAAGCTATCGACTCGGAGCTCGCCTCATTTGTCTGGGGGGGAAAAAAAAGAAAGAAATTAAGATCACTTGCTAGAAAAATAATCTTCTCCTTATATTATCATACACCTCAAAATAAGACAGTAACAAATATAGAAGAGAGAATTCAATTGCTGTTAAAATAATTTTAAATTGTTATTTATCGATTGGAATCCAGGAGATGCCTCATTTCAGAAGATCCAGATATCTGTGTTTCAAAACATTAAGTGTAACACACAGGTGCTGTAAGCTAGAATTTCTTCAGGAGTATTTGGATAAAGCCAATTACTATTCCCCAGGACAGCTGAAGTCTGCTTGATAGTAACTACCCTTCTGACATTAATTACAAACTTCTGTGCCACCTTCCTGTTGCTTGAGCAAAGGCCAAAGGAAAGCTGGTTTATAGCACTTCTCTGCACTGCAGCAGTCGGCATTCGTGGCTGATGCTGGGGCTTCTGGTTCTCATCTGCTCATCTGTGATCAGACCAGTGCAGCTGAAGCTCCTTAGCTGGATGGTAGAAGTGATGAACCAACTTAGCCCAAGGTATGAAGATCAGACACACATGAAAAGAGAAGCTCCAAATGAAAGCAAAAACTTAACTGCAAAGCATTAGTGCTTACAGGAGGAAAAAAAAAAAAAAAAAGGAAAAGAACAAGACCCCCCACCACCCGGGGAAGCAGCACTCCCAAGCCTGTCAGCTCTTCTTCACTACATCTGACATAAAGCTATCTGCTTTATTTATAGACACATAAATCTTTCCAAGCAGGATTTTGCAGACGACAAACTCAATGTTCTTTCAAGTTCCATTATACCTTCCAACTCCCTCAAATTCCTAAAGTCACAAGGAGAGCATCCTAATAAGGATCCAAATTGATTTGGTGTCTGGGATCGGATTTAGTTCTCTCCAATTTCTAGCACATTAACTCCTCCTTGACATTTGGAACTCCAGCTCATTTTTTCCACCTCATTCTTCATCAACTGCAAATGCCCTTTATCAGACCTTTACTCATGGTTCATGAAGCAGAAAAAGCTTGTGCAATTTCCTAGAGTGACAGCAAATCCTTTTTTTTTTTTTTCCATCACTGAAAGATGGAAGCAACACAGGGATGGCTGAAAAGCAAGGAGCTTGCTGTTCTACACTCAGTCCAGGGTAAATGTAGTGCAATGAGCACAGACATTAATTTGTCATAAATCACCTTTGGATCCCTGAATACACCCTGGGTGTAAACTAACAGTCAGGCTTCCTAAATTCCACCTTTTCAACTGACTGACCAGCACACATTTTACCTCTCTCTGACTAACTTTAAAATAAATTTATTTTTCAGTTAAGGGAAAAGTTTAAACTTAAGATCTGTGAATAGTACTATGGTATAATTTCAGCTCAAACAATTCCAGCATAGCAACTCAGTCCTGTTTCAGGATAACTAAAATTTCAAATCTCAGCAATCCCAAATCCTTTTTTACCACTACACAGTGCTGCTGCTCAGCTGAGAACAGGCAGCAACTTTCCGTTCATGATTTCAAACTTCTGCTAAAGATGCCTATCAATTCTGATCTCAATTGTATCACTCATTACTTCTTCCAGCAATTTCACACTGTCCTGTCAACAGCAAGATTGCCAGGAGACACACACAGGCAGATGGAAACCTCTGAAGCAGAAAGGCACCACCAAGGAAATGAAAGCAGGAGGCTCTGATAAGCGGCGTTATGGAGCAACGACAGCTGGTGAAACACTGAGCAATATGTAAGTGGGTTGCTTTAATAAAGTCCACTCCAGATAGAGCATAAGCCAACAAAACAGATGCAAAAAAAAATATTAAATAAGTTTAATCTTATTAATAGTGTAGGCTACTTCAACAGTAATGGAAAAATACTGTAAATTCCCTTTTAAAAAGTCTTCTAGTACATCAGAGGTCTTCACTCACCTTTCTTCATGTTAGCAGTGACCAATAACTGAGTTAATGCAAAAGGAGCTCTACCAGAAAATTATTAACATCATACAAGAGTTTTAAAACAAAAAAGTTAAAACTGAAATGTCATTTATGAAGTACTGCAAAAAAGCTCCTCAGTGGTTTCACACAGGACAGCTTTTGGTGTATGGTCAAAAGCAGCTGCAAAATGAAGTCACAGACTAGCTCTATGGCATGACATTCATTAAGAGCTAGCTTTCTGGCTTGTTGGGCTGATTTGAATTTGAGATACATTTAAGGAAATTCATCTTTGAAAGGCACTGTTACAAATGCCATAAGAAAGTCAGTTATGTGATGCTAGCAAGGATCTGCATTTGCCAAATGATGTTTATCTGAATTGGGAAGGGGGAATGCTGGGTTTGTTCTCTTGCATTCCTCTCCACCTCCTCGTTCCCTCACTTTCAGCATGAGCAACAAAAGTTTTCCTCCCATTCCTCTCCCCAAGTTATTTTACGTTTTTCTATAGCCCTGCTGGAAAAAGTAAGCTTTTATTTAAGATGTAAAAATCAAAATAAGAGTCAGCAATACCACTGCAGAGGTGACCAAACCCCAAGCGAGTACTGAACAACAACAAAGCAGATGCTCATCTCAATTTGCTTCCAGTCCAGCATATGCGTAATGCTCAGCTATTTAAAAAAATGTGTGAATTTACGTGACTTTATACAAAACATCCCATATACTTCTCATCTTTTCAGCTTTGTTTGTGCCAGTAAATTACAGAGACTGGCACAAAAATCAATTATAAGCAGCTTGAAATGACACAGTTATAATCAAATCACACTTAATTTGTGTTTGTAATTAGCTTCAACTAGAGCAACACTTGCACATGGAAATGTTTCCATATGGTGTGGGTAGGTGGGAAATCATTTAGACAAATATATTCTGTCGTGAGTCGTGTTATTCTATGAGCATCGTTCTCTATGAAACCAGACTGTGCCATCAGGGGCTGCAGAACAAAAAGCATCATGGGAAATTTTTCAACTGCCGCATTTTAGCTGTACGTTTTTGAACGGACATTGCATCAGATCTAAATCATCTCAAAAAAGAGACCCCTGGGGGGCTGAGGGACGAGGACAAATAAGAGATTAAGTTTAAAATTTTGACTTGTCACATATAGTTTGAAAAACACACACCAAAATCTTCACTCCAGGGTGAAACCTGTTTCCACACTTGTAGAGCTAAATATAGAGATGAAATAGATAACTAAGATAAAAAGAAAAAACCAAACTTCCACAAGGAATAATCTCCATGCAATGAACCACAGCACCACAGCCTGCAAAAGCCACTTACTTTTCTCCGAGAGTCACCCGGAGGCTGCTCTGGAGTAAAGAAATTAATTGTTCACCATGTTGTGTTCAACAGATACCCATTAAAAATATAGTTGGGAAACTGAGTAAATATCCCTGCACGATACTTTTGGTACCAATTATAGACTTTTTTTTTTTAAACAAAGACATTTAATTTACATGTGAGGTTTCAGCACTCAAAATAATAAAATTGTAGCACAAGTACAAACTGTAGTACAAATAGTGCTACTGTTCAGACATTCAGCATAACTGTAAGGTGATAATTTTTTTTTTTTATTATACCTCTAAACACATTTGAAAATGACTTATCTACTTCACTTAAATACTAAACTATCTGAAGTTTATTTAAAGTAGTAAAAATTCTTCCACACTACCTGGAAGCTCAAGATCTAGACACCTTTCCTGGGCTCTTATTGCTTTCTACATCACTGATCAGTAATTCTGCATCTTAGCGGGCAACTTTGCTCATTGTGCACACAGCAGAACAGAAACCAAGCAGCTCTCCTGCAGGCACACTAGGGAGCTATCATCAGACTCTCAAAATCCATTTTTACTTGGAAAATGATAATTAACCTTCCCTAACCCCAAATATATCTTTTGCATTGGGAAAAAAGTGGTTATACGAAGAAATACAGAATGCGGGGACTGAAAATAGTACTGCCATTAACGCGAAATCGATTTCCAAATTACTTGCTAGATCTTGGGACACTTCTGTATTAACTTTATATGGTTAGCCAGCCTGAATAACCAGATCTGGTGCCACAAACAGATTTATTAATCTCTTTTACTGTTAAGATACATTATTTACAACCAAATTAACAGACCTTGCGGCTAAAATGAAACATTTCTAACAAAGTTATCTAACAAGAGGAAAACTTACCTCCAAACAGTTCGAACTCTCTTAAGCCCTCAACAATGAACTTTTCAGACACCCACCGCTGAAAGAGAAAAAAAAAATCCCCCAGATAATTAGTTATTCCATCTAGAGAGAGGTTTCTTTTCCCCCTTCCCCATAAAAAACATAAAAGAATCATAACACTTCAAGGATTCTGCTGTGCTACAACATCAGAGCTACATCCCTAATTTGAACAAGGATATTCTCTTCTTGTGCCACTACGATGGCACGCACCCAGCAACCACACAGGTGCTACTGCTCTTCCTGACCAGCATGCACATGCAATGAAGTTAACATAATTTTAGATCAAGCTTCAACTATTTAGAATGAGATTATGTCTTAAAGAGCTTAAATATTCTGGCTACACATCTACTGACTGAATGCAAAATTAGAACTCTTCTAGAATTCATGCTTAAAATTCACAGCAAGGTCGTGCAGAGGAATGCGTCTACAACTCTATTCTACTCTGTGATTGAAAGAAAAATATAGATACCCACACATAACACGCAATAGAATATGAGAACGTGCAGTTTTAGGCTTGCAGAGCGTTGATCATGAAGTTAGTTTTAAATGAACATTCACAAACATTATAATTTGTCTATTTGGCAAAAGAACTGAAAAAATAGCTGATGCTGTTTAGCACAGGAGAAGCCAGTCCTAGAAAGCACCGAGGAGTCTTTAGTGACAATGACTCAAAAGCTGTATATAACGTCACCCTTCTAAGGCATCTGCTCACAGGAAGCCTTCTCACTTAAAAATACCGGATTAAACAAAGCTCTTGTGTTTAGCTCTCCAAGCTAAATTAAGTTTACAAAAAAAAACCACCAAAAAACCGCCCAAACAGCAGCCGTCGGTGGTGCAGCACAGGTCTGGCCGTGACTTCTTAAAGAAAGGCAGGAAATAATCAGCATTACGGCGCTTTTCCTTCATTGCAAGGCTTCTTACAAACCCCTCGCACCGCACACAAAGGAGATACGCGTGCAAGCAAGAATACTTCAGCAGTTTTTCGGTTTTTTAACCAGCACCC
>NW_010134044.1:0-237 GCF_000699245.1 Pterocles gutturalis | reverse complement strand
ACCACACGTGCCAGCCCCAAACCGCCCCTGGGCTCCGGCCACCGCGGCAGGGACAGGGACAGGGAGAGGTCTTGTTAAAGCAGACGGCACATCCCAAACTGCTACAATTTATTGGACAATGGTCAAGTGAAGGGATTTGAACTGTACATCTGTAAAAATAAAAATTAAAAAAAAGAAAAAAGCGTGTGGCGCAACCTCATGTGCTCGAGGCAGTTTTCCTTCGCTTCAGACCCCCTC
>NW_010134043.1:7131-13894 GCF_000699245.1 Pterocles gutturalis | reverse complement strand
GCCCAGGACAGGGTTGGCTTTCTGGGCTGAAAGCACCCATTGCTGGGTCATGTTGAGCTTCTCATCAACCAACACCCCCAAGTCCTTCTCTTCAGGGCTGCTCCCAATCCATTATCTGCCCAGCCTATATTTGTGCTTTGTGTTGCCCTGACCCAGATGCAGGACCTTGCACTTGGCTTTGTTGAACTTCATGAGGTCTGCAGGGCCCCCCCTCTCAAGCCTGTCAAGGTACCTCTCGATGGCATCCCTTCCCTCCAGCGTGTCGACTACACCACACAACTTAGTGTTGTTGGCAAACTTGCTGAGGGTGCACTTGATCCCACTCTCTGTGTCTCCCACAAAAATGTTAAACAACACTGGTCTCATTACTGATCCCTGAGGGACACCAGTCATCACTGCTCTCAAGCTGGACATTGAACAATTGACTGCAACTCTTTGAGTGCAACCATCCAACCAATTCCTTCTCCACTGAGTCTTTCTTCTGTCAAATCCATGTCTCTCCAATTCACGGACAAGGATGTCATGCAGGACAGTGTCAAATGCTTTGCACAGTCAGTGCTAAATGAGTGACTATTTTTTTCTCTTTTTCCTTTTTCTGCTAGTTTAATGCCATGTTGACTCAAAACTAACCAGGAGTTCAACTAGAAGATTTTTTTTCCCCCTTTCACTTCCCTAAAGCCTATTCAAAATTACATGCCGCTCTCTTGAAATAAAACATGGCCCATTTGCCAAATCTTTCTGTCTTATTCTATTCACTGATAGATGTTTGCTATCAGCATCTTTACTTACAGGAGTGAAGATTCCAGGACACTGTGCTTCCAAGTGAAGAGGAAAACTCATTAGTTCATTTCAAATAAATCCTGATTGCTTGTGCTTCCATCTGTAGAGAAGTCCTTACTGTGTCTCACATGTTCCTTTACGTTATTATAAAGAGCTAAAGACAGGATGTAGCTTGTTTACAGCAAAAGCAGAATATTTTGAAGGTTTCCATGATGAGCTCCATATTTTAAATAACAGAAATGTAAGATGAATTTATCCTCTGCTCCCTTGATCACAATTTCAGTTCAGAGCAAATTTGCCAGCAAAGATGGAGACAATTATTATCTATTCTGGGATCACTTATACTACGCAGAAGCAATCTCAGTGGTATTCATTACTTAGTCTGTAACTATCATGGACTTTGTTGTTTACATGTACAGACTGGAAGTGAATCAATATAATCACCCTAGTTATTACTGAAATCCAGGGTACATTCTTCTCAAGCGATTACTTTTTACCTTCGGATCAATATCAAGTTCTATAGGACTAAGTCTAGGAAGCTGCATGACCCCCCATACTAATCTGTGGGAGCATGACTGTGAGTCTGACAAGACATACTTTTATAGACTTTTCTGAGTGATAGCCAGCTTTGAGCAATTATGATGCTTCAGTGAAATACTTCTGCTTAAGAGGAAGAGATCAGTTGTCACTTTCTGCTCTGTTTATGCTGTATTTATTACTAATATGTCAAAACTGAGTGATGCAGAGATTTGGTGTTGCAGCTGTATGGGCTTTTTAACACGTTTTTGCTTTTTTTTTTTTTTTCTTTTTTTCCTTTTTTACTTCTTTTTTCCCCCCCCCTAGGCTTTACTTCCATATCTCCTGAGAAGTTAGAGAATGGAAACATCCGTTCAAGCTCTCCTTGTAGGTAAAGCACCTTGATTTACTTTGGTACCAAAATAGGTACAACCCATAAACAAACTCAGGCACCTTATTTCAAACTGCTATCTGAAAACTCCATTCCAGATTCTGGGGCAGAATGTGACTAAAATTTTGTTGGCATTGATCATTTTTTGCTTTATGTTTCTGTAAACACAAAAAAGTCACCACTTTCTCACATCCTGATCTTGAATATCCTGAGGAGCTCTACAATCAGTTCATGTCCAAGAAACAAACTAAATTCTTTCTTAGTCTCCAATAGGGCTTGTTACACATAGAATACTGTGCAAACATCTGAAACACCTGTGTAGGTTTGTAGTACACTCCAAATGCAGTAGGAGATCCTCCCTCTAAAAACATAACTGTAAGAATTGTTTTATTATAGGTGATACCCCCTCTTATGGAAATGTCTGCTTGTTAGAGGATTCATGGGTGCGAGGACCAGAGTCAGTTGCTTCCTTTTCCTGTAGGTGAATTTTTTCCCACTGACCGGGAAGGAGCCCTTTCCAGAAAAAAACATGGAAAGGTGAATATTGTCCATTCTGTCGAGTCTCTACCGTAAAACAGGAGAAAACAGAGATGTTGGCAAAAGCACCAACTCAAGAAGTGCTTTAGGGTGCTGTGACAGTCAGGTGGCTGATGATGTGGGTGATCCACTTCAAAGATCAAATTTAAGAATTTATGTTCCAAATTATTTAGTTACCTTTTTTTTTTTTTTTCCTTAGCAGCATCTTGAGTGTGCTGATTTCAGATGTCACTCAGCTTATGCTGTTGATCCCTTCGGATACCATTCTAATTTAATTTTCCATGCAAACTACAGGGAATTTAAGGAAATAACTTAAAGTTTTGGATCTCATTAAGGTGTTACATTGCCTACCTCTTCTAAAAATCTGACACTTAGAAGTCAGCACTCTTATTAACTGTGTTTTGAAGGCCTCTCAGATTGTAAAAAACCTAAATGTATGACAAGTTGAAAGAGAAGGTCTTAGGTTTGAAGAAAACTGAAGTGAAAATCGAATTCTATTGTTCCAAAAGAGCTAGATTTCAGTTACATTATTTTATCTACTTGATTTCCATTGCACCATTTAAGCTGTTTAAGCCAACACATTACCTTATTTACAATGCATCACTACAATATTTATCATTCTAATCAAATCTGCAGCTGGTTTTCTTAACTGGAGATTCAGTACTGGCTCCTTCATAAACAGCACTGAATCTTTTTAAATTTAAATATGGTGCTCAAGACAATATGCTCATCAAAAAAAAAAAAAAAAAAAAAAACCAGCCCATTCTGTTTCCATTTTAAGAGATGTGTTTGGTGCATGTTAATGTTGAGTTCTGTAATGTTTTCCCTTGAAATATCATATAGACTGTATTTTGATAGAAAATATGTCATAATGTTTTCTGATATTTTTAGATGAGCTGAAGTGTATATCTGTTCTTAATCTATTCCCTTTGCTGAGGCAATGTACATCCTCAGCAGCATATTTAACCAAACGGATTTATTTCCTTAGCAGATCAAACTGAGTTCTGCTGCAGGCACAGAACTTCCTATTTAAATGACAAATGTCTCTGCTTGCAGATTTGAAAACTCACTTATTGACTCTTTCATCTTGTGTAAACAAATAATCAGCCCATCACCACTATGGTGGGGAAAGTGGAAGAATAAAAGGGAAAAATAATTTTTGGGAGTACTGCCAAATATTGCATTACTTGGAATGAAAAATGACTTGTTTCCTGTTAATGTTGCCATTATACACAGATAGTAGACAGCAATGTTGAGAAAGAACAAAGAAAAATCTACAAAGACTCTGTAATACCAAATATTTCTTCAAACTTAGAAGGCAGTGAGATTTTCCTTTTTTGTTAAATGACAGCAGAGAAGTCCTGTTTTTTATCAACATATTTTAAACTGCTTTCACAATTAAATTCTGAGAGCTGTTTATTTAAGAAACTTTCAGTTTGGTCTTCAAGTATCTGAAGAGTTTAAATATAATATAATTTAGGTACCCCTTGAAACGTCTAAAGTTAACCTGTTTCTAAATTATTTTTTTTTTATTTTTTTAGGCAAAACCTATATATATATAAAGGTAATGAATGTGAGGCATCCCATATGTTTTGCTGTTCCTGTCATTTTCTTTGCTTTCATAGTGAATTGTTATGAGGAAAATGAAAGATCAATGTGATCTAAAGAAAATGATGTCTGAGTAGTCTTTTTTTCATATAGCGGTGCTTTGAAATGTCCTATTACTGAACAGGGTAAATAAAAGCAGTGGAATTGCTCAAGGAATAAGGTGCTAGTCAGTGATGTAAAAGTAATCTTGGGGTGAGGTAGGTCTCTAAGGAGGAAACATACTGCACGTTTTAGGCCTAATCTGCAGCTGCTATAGCTACGAAAATCAGCTGTGTCTATTGAAGAAAATGCATTTCTATGTTAGATCCATGGAACTGCATTGGTAAGTGTTGGTTTGGGATCTGGACAAGTAAGATGCTACTTCTCAAACTAGGGTTTGTTCTTTTCTTACAAATGCTTTATGGCTCCCTTAAATTAAAAAAAGAGACTTAATGAAAGTGTATGGAAGTTACATGTTACACCAAAGTCTCCGAGATCCAGATTCAGTGAAATTGCTGTGTTCTAAATTCAGCTATTCCATTTGTAATCAGAATTGCTCAAAACAGAAAGGGATGCATAGATTCACAATTACAGATGAACTTTGCTCCTGTCTAAGAATAAAATCTGTATTCTTCAGAATTAAAGTTTACCTTTATAGATGTGAAGTCTTACAAATATAAGTCTTCTTTCACAACTATATTATACTCCAATGGAGAGATGTAGGATAATAGAATGGATGTTTGCCATAAAATAACCAGAATTTGAGGAATATATGTCATTGCTATGAAGTAGTTTATTCACAGGAAAACAAACCTGAAAAAATTGAACAATATACTTGCTCTGAATGTTACAGTAAATAACAAGTTTGCAAGCTAGGCGGTGGCAATTTGTACCTAATATTAGCTGCTATTGGTCTTTCAGTATTTGAGGCTAACTTTTAATTTCTGTTTATGAAAATCACCTGCGTTTTTAAACATTAAGGAAACCCCCAAACTCATACTGAAGAAAAGTAATATCAAATACATTGTTAACTCCCAGTGCAAAAACCTCACAGCGACACGAAAAATGAACATTTCTGAATCCATGTGGAAAATTAAAATGCATGTATATACAAGACCTGCAAACATGTGGAGTTGTTAAATGAATGCTGACAGAATACTCTGTGTTACTCTTTTTTAATATCTTCATTTAAATGTAGATTTTGACTTCATCACTAGATAGGTGTACTAATTACAGTAAGTGTTGGAATAATCTTAAACAAACATTTGTGACAAGGATATTTTACTTCTAGTTGAAAAACCCCAATTTTCTGTTCCTTAAAGAAACCTCTTAAATTCTCAACATTGCTTACTATTTGCATTTTCTTTCCTAAGTCTAATAGTGATTTTGCTGCCTATTTACAAATCTATTAGTATTCCTACTGGAGTTTTGTGTGGATGGATACAAAGACTAAAATAGGATAAGAAAATGGGGAAAAGTTATTTATTTACTTAACTGTAATTAAAAAGAAATGTAACTTCATAACAGATGAAATTCACTTTCAAGGTCTCAAACAGTGTTGTACTTGCCTCTTCAGAATCAACAGGGATTTTTTCCCTCTTTCAGTGAGAGAGGAATATGTTAATTCAAAGGAAAATAAAACAAATTAACAATAAAAAATAAACCAGGGGGTATTTTTTTCTGTCATATGTACTGATAGAAAATCAATGTTATCTCATTAGCTTCTTTAATTGAAATGGGAATGATCTATCATGCTAGCATAAGTAACATCTGCAATATTGTCTTTGTTTTCAGTCTTCTGTAGATACTACTTGCAAGGTGATAGAAGCTAGAAAGAAGGTTATTTTGGTGTGTTTTGTAGTCTCTGCAGGAAGCCACAGTTAAACTAACCCAAAAAGTTTTACACACACAATCACTGACAGTCATTATTCCTGTACTAGGGAGACACCACCTCAGTTTAAAATTCATTCATTATTTATAAAACTGTTAGCTTGTTTTCTTGCGTTTGCTGGGTGAAGAAGCTAATCAAAATCTCATAGCTTTTGCCATCACTCAAGGACTCCTGGATAGAAAGTAATCTGTAGCTTGGGAATGCTCTAAGCCAAAAGTTGGACAGTTTACATAATGATTGACAGCTCAGGTATCTTATTTCACTAAGGCTGGAATCTATCTCCCTCTGCTGTAGCTGAATCTAATGGGAGATTTTATGTTATGGCCCAAACCTTCATTTTATTCAGGCACTAATGTGGAAGTTGAAATAAGCAAAAGCAGCAGATAACTTCAGCAAGCATTTTGCTTCAAGAGGACCTTTAACATCACGTGCCTCTGATGGCTGTGAGTACATTTTAATGAGGAAAGCTCTTCCAATAAATCTCAGTTAGATGTCTTGTGTGACTGAGGACTACTCGTGCAAGTACCTACAAGGCTCCAAAGCATGGAGTGCAAGTTAAAGTGCAGAATAAATGAATGCATCTTCTTGACTAACTGTCCAGTGTTAGAATTCTAACAGTTTGTGATTAATCTTGCTTTTAAATAAATAAAATTTAAATTTTGAGAAGGAATTTTAATTTTAAATCCTGGAGTAGTCAGTCCATCAGTCACTAGGTACAATTTGCATATTATATGCCTGTGTGAATAAGCTGTGTATTAGTCATGCTAATTTTCCATGGGCATTTTGGTCGTCAAAAAGAATGGCAAGCGGCAGTGAAAACAGAAAGGAAAATATAGCTGAAAGTGAAGGTTTTTGTTTGCCATTTCCTTCACTGCATAACTGAAAGTGTTATGTGTGAATAAAAAATATGCAATAGATTCAGGCTCTGAAAGTCTGTGGAGCTGTATAGTAATCCATGGAATAGAATGAAAATTTTGTGTGAGATTTTAAAAAGAGTTGAAGTTTAAAAGCATCCCAAAAGTACTGAAATTCAGGAAGAATTGTGTGCCTAACTTCCCTAC
>NW_010134043.1:3635-7100 GCF_000699245.1 Pterocles gutturalis | reverse complement strand
CCTACACTACTTTGCAAATAGTTTGCCTTAAGGTAGATAATTAGCTTTAAATCATATTGAGGATTTAAATTGCAGCTTCCTCAGCAGCAATCTGCAATGAAAAAGGTAGACTGAGAGGGCTGCAAAACATGTACATGGATCAAAGTATTACCAGTATCACTACTATAGATGCTTAACAATAGTTCAGAGAAATTACTTCGCATCATGCTGTTAAAGGTTTTTTACCATTATTTATTATTCCAACATGCTGGCACCAGTATTAACATTGCTATAATATTGATATAACCCCTCTTAATGTACCTTCTGTCTTGATAAGCTTGACGTGTCTATGTATACAATCAATCTAAATGTAGAAATTAAATAATTCAAACAGTATATGGGGATCACAGTATATTACAA
This sequence comes from Pterocles gutturalis, assembly GCF_000699245.1. NCBI lineage: Eukaryota > Metazoa > Chordata > Aves > Pterocliformes > Pteroclidae > Pterocles > Pterocles gutturalis. Next base: position 6,701 of record NW_010134043.1, on the reverse strand, counting down.
AGGGTATTGTTGCACTTTGGTGATAGGAAGAAATAATGGAAGTTTTCTGAATGGTAGATCAGTAGTCATAATACCTAACTGAATATTAAACTGAAATTCAGGCCAAAATAGGATTCTTGCCCTAAATTAATAATGCAATCCCAAAGACACAAGAAAAGGACAACCAGTCCAACTTTCTGAAAACACCACCAAGACAGACCTTTCAAGAAAGGTTTCCCTCTAAGAACGCCAAAGATTTATAAGCAGAAGTAGATACTGTTGAATATTGAAAACATTAAACTCTTTGTTGCTAACAATTCCAGGCATTAATTTATCTATATTCAAAAGTCAAATTACTGTTACATTTTTCTCTGATGGATCTTTTAGTATTATTTATTACTGTATGTTTTAACCAAAATGCTTACTGCTCCTTTATTTGCTCATTTGTATGTTTATTTCTTAAAATCCTTGAGTGTCTTTTCTCTCAGAAAAAATATATAAAATGGTATGCTTCCTGATTTTTTTTTTTTTGTATATGTCATGAAGAACCTGGAAGCTGAGTCTGATCGTTTCCCAGGGAAGCCTTTAAGCATATAATTATCACCTGTTGTTGTGAGCTCACCAGGTACCTTTAACTTTTTTTTTTTTAAAATATGTGGTAAGTGAGGCACTGGTATTTCTTTTGTTAGCTCTTTGTTTTTCTACAGTCAGTTCTGTCAATGGTCAGGTCATGTTAGTATGACTGGCAGCTTTACATTTAGAGATAGATATCTCTTGAGTGCTGATATTGTGCTCCTTGAGTCTCAATGTCTTCCACACAAACACATGTTATTTGTGTTACCTGGTATCCCATTCTTTCCCTTTTCCTTCTGCCTCTTTGACTGTCTTTCTTTGGAGTTGTTTATACAACGTGTATCACTGTGATGTCCATGACCTTTACTAACATTAATGAATTTTTGTTTACTGTAAGACTTTCCTGAGCATGTTGAGTCACATAATGTCATACTGGTATAGAAACATAGAATCATAGAATGGTTAGGGTTGGAGCCACATAAGGGAGGGAAGGAGGAAAAGAGGATATGTATATCCTGAAAATTCCCCACTGAAGTGGGGCAGCTTGAAATCCCAGTGTGATGAATGTTCCTTGAGTTTCTATACACTTGGAGTTCATGTCTATGGGTTGAATAGCTGAGAGTTTTCAAAAAACTCATTTTTTTGACAGACCCTGTTTTGGTTTTGTTTGTTTGTTTCTTTGTTTTTCAGGAGCTTATTACAGATTCCCTTTTTGTTATTTTTAACCAAAAATGCCCTAACCAATCATTCTGCAACACAGACAGTTTACTGTGTTGGGTAGTAGTTCCCACAGCTCTGCATAAGACCTGTGAGATTCAAAACAGCTGTTATATTTACATACCTTTCTTTTTACTTCTGATGATTTTTCCAACAAAAATATTAATTGTTTCCAAAATAAGACTCATATTTTATTTTCTGTCTGCAAAAGAAAGCTTTAAAGACATACCTTAAAAACAAAGATGTAGAATTGTCTGAAATGTCAGAGTTACAGTCTGCATATAGAAAAGGTTTTGTTTGTTTGTTTGTTTGTTTGTTTGTTTGTTTGTTTGTTTGTTTTCCTATGCTTTTAAGTCTCAGATGGGAGTAAATTGACCCAAATCTTCTGGAGGAGGATTGAAGGCAACACACAGAGAAAAAGTACAGATTATATTGCAGTGTTATTGTTTCCTACCCTTCTGTGATTGCTTTGACAGAGATAGAGGTTTGAATTTTAAAGTCTTAGGTAAATCTCATATTATGTTCTCAGCATAGTATTAGGTCTCCTGTAAGTTACTAACATTCACTCCGAAGGGGTTAGCAGTATGTACAGGTTGTGAGAGCAGATTAGGAGTAATGAGAGGTGCCACTGTTCATGAGACAATGAAATGTGATGGTTCTGTATGCATTTTATGAATCTTCTTTGTGTTTGATTTTTTAAAAATACAGTTATATTCTTAAATTTTAGGACATTGCCTCTTGTGGTAATAGACTTGACCAAAGAAACTTGAATAACAGAGAATGACTTTAGGATGCCCTGACATATTAAAATATTTTTCCTGCTTGTAAAATTATGTGTTCTGGTGTCCAGAAGCTGCTAACTTTCTTCAGAGTACCACATTTTGTTGTGTAAGTTAATTATTGCCATTTGTTTACATATTGGTGAATTAATTTTAGGGAGGAAATGTTGCATAGCAGGAAATTAAAACAGTGCATATCTTAAAGTACTATCATTTAATTGAATAGACGGTTTGGATAATTTTGGGAAACAATGTAAACATCTAATCTGAGTTAGTAAGTGTTTTTTTAGAGAAGTGGGAAATATGGTCATGAACTTCTTTAGTTCCTCTTGGTTTTGGAAGAAACATTCTTTCCTTAACCTGTCAAATGCAACTGACCCTCACTTTGACCAATATAGCCTTCTCACCTGTGTGTTTTTAACTTAGAGAGAAACACTGTGCAGAGATATCCATCATAAAGCAGAAATAGAGATTAGTGATAGAAAGTGGTTTATTGTATCCTGTTCTCAGGATTCAGAATGTTCAAGTCACGTGTATAGGTGCAATCCCTGCCTGTCTCAAATTTAATGGGATACTGGATCCAGTAGGAAATTCAGGAGGAAGAGGAAGAAGAGGGACAGTAAATAAGCCTAACAAAATCCTCACTAAGTGATAATGCTTGGGAGCATTTTTATCCACTTTCTGTGTGTTGTGTTGTCCAGATTGGTGCAAAATTGCCTTCATGATGACCCTCCATAGGAAATTGCTATTCCAAGGTTCACAGAAACAGGTAAATATAGGCAAGAAAGTTACAAAGTCCTTGAAAAGGTAACAGACATTTTTTCTCTTTTCCAAAAAGCAGTAAGTGGATATTCTCCTGTTAGAGTTATTTTGATAATGAATAACCCATGTTGTTCTTACTTTGTATGATATTGTTCTCTTAAGCACTCACTGCATTATGCTGCCCCTTCATATCACTATAAAAATAGGACAAAAATTTTAGTGAGACTTATAAAGTCCAGGTGCGACTGTACCCCCA
>NW_010134043.1:0-3604 GCF_000699245.1 Pterocles gutturalis | reverse complement strand
GAAAGAGCTCCTCCTGGATTTGCCTTAAACACAGGCATCAAGATAGTGCTGTTCTTTGGGAGAGCAGAATGAAGAACACTATTTTGGCTAGAAGCATTTACACTGTACCAAAAAGAGACAACCCACAGCCAGCTTAGTTCAGGTTTAGGGTCGTAGTAATCCAGCAAGAATGATGTCATGGTTTGGCTTTGACATAGGAGTATGGTCAGCAGCTACTAAAGTGGCAGAGAGTGTAGGACATCTCCAGTCAGGAAGCAAGCATTCAGAATTAATATCTTAAAGTTAAATGCATTATAAAATTACTAGGTGTGTTTTCCCTTGACTTTTCTTCAGCATTCTGTTTCAATAACAACAGGTACATTTTTTGAAATTAATATAATAGGCTTCTTTGTTAACTTCTAAGCTTTGAATATACTTTCATCATTATTGGCAGATCTATAGGAAAAGCTCTTAAATCAGTTTGGCACTGTATTTATAAAAATATGCAAAGTCATGAGTTTAGGCATGTTTAAATATGCATTTGAAAGATTATTTCTTTCATACAACAATAAACACTTTGCTGCAATATTGATGTGCTCTGCATTTTAAATGTTGTGATCTTAGTTTCAGAAATATGCTGCATATCTTGAAAAAAATTCCACAAAATCCTAAGATGCTTGTCAAAAATAGATTCAGTAACAGAAAAGATTGAAACTTTCCAACTGATTTCTCCAGAAATTCCTTTTATTTTTGATTGATATGATCTCTGAACGAGTAAAGGGGTGAGAAAGAGCCACACTAGTAGCTGGGATAACTTAGGGTTCTTGTTTGAGCAATATCTTACTCCCCGGTATAAAGTGATGATACAGATAGTGCTCTATATTTTATCTCTTGAACTGCTGTTGTGGCATCAAGACTAGACTAAATTGTAGCAAAGACTAAATTGTTATTTGGTGAAGTTGAATGTTGCAGGAATTTAGTGTGCACAAACATTGCAGATATTCTTTCTTCTAGGACATGATGAAGGAATCTGAAATCTCAGCATTTCCAAGGTTATAAGAACTTTTTCCTATTCTCTAAAATAACTATGTGTCTCATAGTTTTTGAAATATGCAACATTTTGAGTAGAACAACTTATAGATCAATGAATACAAATGTTACCCTACACAGAACAGTAAACTGAATAGTATTTCAATTTTCAGTCATGGTAAGGAAATGGAAAATTGTGTCATCACTTTTCACTATGGTAAATGATCTACTGATAAGTCATAGGTTAGCCCTGAGAGATCTGTTAGTCATCAACAAAGATTCACTATTTAAACAGATTTTTTTTTTCCCCGGGAACTAACTTTTCATTAATTATTTTAGTCTTTTTTAAAAACATAAATATTTTGGTATTTTAATGTATTCTACTAGTGAAGTATGTGAGTACTCACAAGTCTAAACTATTTTCTAGAAAACTGTTTCCAGGGACATTTATGATAAATCTGATAGCTGATAGAATTTTTTAGAAAACTACAAGTATCTAGTTCTTTAGAATATGAAATTAAAATATGCTACTTTAAGATAGACCTATACTAATTTTTTCTGTGGAGAAAAACATATGCACTGAAAACTGTTAAGGAACCAGCTCAAAGTTTTCTCTGATGAAGACTGTGTTTTAAAAGCCATTGTTTCTAAGTCAATTTGTCCACTTCCTTCTTCCAGTGAAATGTAGTACCATGTTTTATGCTTCTGGATAAATAAGACACCCTTGAAACTCCATGAAAGAAAAAGAAGTCTTTAAAGAGAAACTCTTGTAATATAACTAAGAAGTAAAAAGAAATGCAACAATTACATACTTTCATCAGATCACAAGCCACATTTTGAGAAACAAGAATAAACTACGGTTAATATTTCAGAAAATATTTCCTTGTGTTAAACTTGGAAGTATTTAATAGCTATGCTACATCTTCCACCTTTATCATCCAACTAAAACGAAAAGTAGAACACAACTGCACAGTTGCACATGAAAATGGAAAAGAACTTTTTTTCTTTGTGAGCAGAATGTCTACTTTACAGTAATTCATGAATGCTGTAGTTTATAACTGCTTCTTAATCTCCTTCACTCTGATATTGAAAGGTGGAAATAAAATTCTCCTTAAAACTGTTCTTTATTTAACTGAACCTTAGCTATGTAAATGTTAATATAAAACTTATAGCTCAAACCTGAGAAAGCCCAGATGTGATATGAATGGATAGATATACTACTTACATTTCTTTGGTATGTATAGACTTTTCTACCTACTCTTTTTTTAAAAAAAAGTTGCAACATTATTTCATACAGAGGAAATGAGTATTTTCAGCCCAAATGATAGCCATGCAGAACCTGGCAGTTTATGTTCACTATCGCTTCACATTACTTTTTTCACTCTTACCTGCATGGACTCCATTTGTACCTCTTTCCTCGTATTTCACTTTGTATTTAGTACATAATCAAAGAAAAATATAGTGAAGCCCAGAGAGGTGGATCCTCAACCCTGATGATTTGAATTTATGCTAGTGTAATTTTATAGGCTTTGTTATGGCAGCACAGGGAGTCAGGTTCACTGAGTTCTGTTTGGTTTTCATTAGAAATCATAAATCTTTCTCCAGTGCTAGAAAATCAGCCCAAGTATCTCCACACTCAGTTCCAATTCACTATCACATTTGCAAGTCAGAAAAGCTCTCTGAAATGAATGATGAATGAATCATTTTCTGTCAATCACATGATAAGCTAACTGTGAAAGCCCAATATGTATGTATTTATATCTCAGACCTTCACAGCTAACTTACATAAAACGTAAGAGAAATAAAGAACCCACAGATTGTTGATATGTACGTGACAACCAAAGGAACAAAATAATCATTTTTTTTTCTATTTAAAAAAAATGAAGCTAGTTAAGAGCTTAATCATAGTCCTAGCTTCAGTTGCAGAAGGCATTTGCAATAGGGCCCCAGTGATTTCACAGCAGAGCAGGGACAGATGTGGGAACAGAGCACGGCTCCTGCATGTAACCTTCTCCTCAGTTTAGCTCTCTGTGCTCTAAAACTCATTTTGTAAAAACATAGTCACATGACCTTGGCTCAGTTTTATGGGGAAATTGTCAGGAAAAAAACATATAAGAGAGCACATAAGCTAAGCCATTCAGTATAAGAAAAGTATAACCACAGAAGTGCAATTGCTAAGTCGGGAATTGTTAGCAGATGAAAGATTCACAAGGAAAATACTGACATGAGAAGATGCAAATCCCTAAGAAGAAAAGCAGTGAATCAGAAAAGAGTAAGTCAGCAATATGAAGAATCAGCCCACTCCAAGGAACAAGGGAAATCAAACCTTCCTGTCCTGACTGACAACTGTTTGGCCAGCTCATCCTCCTTACCTGCCTCCCTGGGTAAGGTGAGTTTATTAATGCCTCACCTACTGGCATGATTAAGTCCCGGCTGGCTACTGTGTTAACCAGAAAAACCTGCTAGGTACTCTTGAGTTGCTTAGAGCCTGCTTGCAGAGTCTCTTCACAAATGGCAGAAGATGCAATAACAAAAATGACCTGTGTGGGTGTCTTACCACGGGGGATAAGAATCATAGAATCACAGAATGTTTTGG